>NC_138565.1:263921-363747 GCF_964273705.1 Natrix helvetica
AGTTGGGGGGGAAGGAGGAGGAAGAAGAAAAGGATGGATGGATGGATGGATGGATGGATGGATGGATGGATGGAAGGAAGGAAGGAAGGAAGGCACTCAACAATAATGCCAAGAGTTGGGGGGAAGGAGGAGGAAGAAGAAAAGGATGGATGGATGGATGAATGGAAGGAAGGAAGGCAGGCACTCAACAATAATGGCAAGAGTTGGGGGGAAGGAGGAGGAAGAAGAAAAGGATGGATGGATGGATGGAAGGAAGGAAGGAAGGAAGGAAGGTAGGAAGGCACTCAACAATAATGCCAAGAGTTGGGGGGAAGGAGGAGGAAGAAGAAAAGGGATGGATGGATGGATGGATGGATGGATGGATGGATGGAAGGAAGAAAGGCACTCAACAATAATGCCAAGAGTTGGGGGGAAGGAGGAGGACGAGGAGGAAAAGCGTGGAAGGAAGGAAAGAAGGAGGGAAGGAAGGTAGGTAGGAAGGAAGGGACTCGACAATAGTGCTAAGAATCCAGTGGAAGGATGAAAGATGATCTGCTATGCCAAAGAACAGAATCATTATTTCCTTTCCGAAATCTCCCCCCCCCCTCTCTCTCATATTTAGTTGGCTGAGAAGTGTTCACTTAATGAAGCCACGCACACGCACACATCGCTCCTTTCACACCTCCCCTGCATGCAGCCAAAATCCACCTGACTTTCCCTCCAGCCGGGAGACCCAGCCACCTTCTCCCCAAAGCCTTCCAGGAGGACCTCCTCTCCAAGGATTGTCCATCAGCCCGGCTGGCTTCACCCAACCCGTCAACCCCAGCAAGCCCGGCAGATGCCTTCACACGCCAAGCTGCCTCCTTCCACTTGGTCCGCGTGAACACGCACTAAAGGTGACTGGACGACTCGTCCTTTTTGCGCGGGGGGGGGGACGGGGGAGGGAAGCATTTCACACGTGGCGCCAGCCCAACCCAACCCAACCCAACTCAATCCAACCCAACCCGCTTGGCGAATCCCTGGATTGCAATCGCCGCGCAAGCCCCAAAAGACAGTTGCAGGCTGGCGTGGACGTCGCGGCGGCGAGTGTCAGCCTGCGTGTTTCTTTTTAAAAAGCGGGGCGACCCTCTCCCTCCACGCTGCCCCCTCCCCATCTCCAGGCGAGCGAGGAAGACGGAGGCAGCCGGCTTGCAAGAGAGCTGCTAAGCCAAGGAGACGTTGCCTTCGGAGCTGCTTAAGCGGATTCAGCCTTTCCCCGCCGCTTACTTCACTAAGGAACTCTTGGGCACCCTGATTCTCCTCGTATTGCTTTTGGGGGGACCCCCTCGGAGCCGGGCAGAGGGAGGGAGACCCCACTTGCTGGAGCGTCGCCTTCTCTCGCCATCCCCGACCAAAGATGGTCAACGAACGCTGGAAAAACGTGGGGAGATCGGCGCAGCTGGAAGACGGACCCCAGGAGAAATCTCAGGTAGGCATTCCTGGGGTGCGGGGAGGGTGGAACAGAGGGATTTGGGGAAGGAGCAGGGAGAGGAGAGAAGGAAGGAAGAAGGAGGGCGCCCAGCCATCAAGGGGAGGCGCGGGAATTGGCGCAGGAAAGGCGCCCCAGCTGCAAAGGTGGAACCCCCCCCCCGAGGCGTTTTTCAACATCTGGATGAGCTGTCCCTTACAGGCGGCCACCTGGATGTGTGGAGCTGTCCGTTTGGGGGGGGAGATGTTAAGAGGGGTAGGGGAGGTCAGGTTTGCAAGGACGAGCCTTCTCGACCTGGGAGACCCGAAGCCGGAGATGAGATCTCGAAAGGACAAGGCTGGGACACCGCTCCCCACCCCCGCAGGTGTTCCTTTCAAGCAAGGAAGGAGACCCCAAAACTTTTCAGCCTCCTGCCATGGGGTGGCGGCGGGGAAGAGGGGGGCAATTAAAAATAACACCCCCCTCCCCCCCCAAAAAAACCTAGGCAGACGTTTGACACCTGGAGGTATCCTCTGCCTTCTGCTGCTCTCCACTGGAGCAGAGAAAGAGGTGGGGATTTGTGAGGGGGGGGTGGCAGTTGCACAGCCCCCTCCCCCTGCATTGTGGAAACAGGTGTGCACTTGCAAAAGGAAGGCTGCAGAAAACAGAGGAGAAAATTGGGTAGGCAGCCGGTTGGCTCTAAGAGCTTAGAAGGCACCAGCCAAGAAAGCAAGAGTTCTAGTATTGCCTTATCCAGGAAAGCCATCTGGGTGACTTTGGGTCAATCGCTAGGTGATAATGAATTCTAGTCCCTCCTTAGGTATGAAAGCCAGCTGGGTTACTTTCTACCAATCTCTAGGTGACGGTGAGTTCTAGTCCCACCTTAGGCACGAAAGCTGGCTGAGTGGCTTTGAGACAGTGCCCCCCCCCCACTCTCTCTCAGCCGAACCCAATTCACAGGGGTGTTGCTGTGGGGAAGAGACAGGAGGAGGGAGGAAGGAAGGTGTGTAGGATACGTTTGCCACCTTGAGCTATTTATTTTTTTAAAAAAAGAAGGGGGGGTACCATATAAATGGAAACCATCCTTTGGCCCTCTCCGATTCCTTCTCCATCCTTTGGGGAGAAAGGATCTGGGTTGGCTGGCGCCCAGCCTCTGGATGACTTCTTTGCCCTCCCTCCCTCCCCAAGGGATCAGCTGGGAGCCTGTGTGTGGCTGACGGTTGGCAAATGTGCCTTGAATTATTTAGTTTATTTGTTTACAGACAGAATGTCATCTCGGATATTTTGTTTTTTCTTTCTCCTGGCTCAGGAAGAGGAAGGGAAAAGGGGAGTGCCACCTAGCTCAGGTCCCTTGTTTGCTCCGTCTTCCCCCTCCACGTCTGTTTGAAAAGCACCTCTATCTTTTTTATTTATTTTTTCTATTCATTGGTATACCTCCTTTATTGTTTTTACAAATAACTCGAGGTGGCCAACGTATCCAATGCTCCTTCCTCCTTCTATTTTCCCCTCAAACAACAACCCTGCGAGATGGATTTGGCTGAGACAGGGGGACTGGCCCAAAGTCACCCAGCTGGCTTTCATGGATAAGGCAGAACTAGAACTCACCGTCTCATGCTGGTTGGCCCAAAGTCACCCAGCTGACTTCCCTGCCTTAGGCAGGACTAGAACTCACCATCTCGTGGTGATTGGTATAAAGTCACCCAGCTGGTTTTACTCACTGTCTCCTGCTTTCTAGCCTGGTGTGTTCACCACTAGACCAAACTGGCACCTTCAGCGGAATGATGCCTCCCTCTGGATTGTTTGCACAAGGCCCAACCACCTTCGATTTTTAGGTCAGACAGATCTCTTGGGGCAGTCCAGTCCTTAAAGGGCTAGGATCGTTCCTTGCTGCCTCTGGGTATACCCTGGCACGTGTGTGCGCAGGGCCTTTGGCCGAACAAGCAGCTGCCAAAGATGTTTCTGCTTTTTCTCTGCTCCTTTGTAAGAAAAGGAATTCTCACTCTAAGACGTGGCTCTGTGCACAGGCTGCAAAATGGCAGGTAACTTAATGGTCAGGCAACCTACAGGCACGGAGGGAGGCGAGGGGAGCCTAACACATGCCTGCCACGGATTTTGTGCCACGCAGCCAAAACTGCCTACGCGCACAGCCGTCCACCAGCAAAGGGCAAGTTCTTAGTCGAGATCTTGCTTGCCTTCCCTCGTAAAGCTGAGACTATAAATCCCAACCAGAGAAATGCAAACATGTGCCAACTCGTGGCAGGTGGCGCTGAAATGAAATATAGACATCCAGAAGACCAGGCTCACTTGGCAAAGAACCTTTCAAACCTCCGTTCTACGTCCTTTGTTGTCCACTGTTAACAATGCTAATGAAGCAACGTTTTACAGCTGTAGAAAAAGATGGTGTGATTCAAAAATTTTAAAAAACAGCATAGACATTTGGGGGCCTGCTTTGGCATTTATTTGAACGAGAGAATCTACCCGCATGAGTAGAATAAAGCCATGCAACTTGGTTTGCAGCGTTGTGCAAACTCTGAGTTGAGTTTAGGCTGCAATCAATTCAAGAAACGGGGGGTAATTTCCAGAAGGCAAAGATACGCTCCAGGTCAGGCAGTCCTCAACTTACAACCATTTGTTTCGTGGCCAATTCAAAGTCGCAACAGAGCTGGAAAAAGTGACCTACAACCATTGTTCACACAACCATCACAGCATTCCTATGGTCACGTCATCAAAATCCAGACGCTTGGCAACTGGAATGTACTTAGGACAGTTGCGATGTCCCAGATGTGGTGACCGACCTTTTGTGATCTCCTGACCAAGAAAGCCAACGGGGGAATCAGACTCACATAACAACCATGATGTCACTAACTTAGCAGCTGCAGTGCTTTGCTCAAATGCAACTGTGGCGAGGAATTTTGTAAAGCTGGGAGTAACTCACTTAACAACAGCCTTGCTCTGCAATGGAAACTATGGTTGTAAGTCTAGGAAGCAAAACAGTTGATGGTGCTACCGAATCAGAAGTCTTATTTGACAGAGGTTTTTGAATGTATGTGGGGAGAGTCTCAAGAGTGGAGAAAGAGGTTGTTGTGGCTCGAAGGCGACCAGTGGAGCTGGCAGAAGAGTCACAGAGTGAGGAGGTTAGGGAGGAAGCTGGGCCAGTCCTGGAGTCTGGGCAAGGCTCTGATGAGGGCTCTGTGTCAGAGGCAGAGAGGGGGCCAAGGCCGTCTGACATTTATCAGCTGCCTTTGGAGTCAAACATCAGTGAGGCAGAGGAACAGCTGGAGCCTGGTCCAAATGTGTGCATGTGCAGAGTAGCGAGATGAAGGGAACAGCTAAAGAACAGGGGTCGACTTGGGAGGAAGGCCACAGATGGACGGTGAATGGCCCCTCCCAGAGGAAATAAAAGAGGAGGGGAAGGGGGAGTGGAGTTTGCAGGAGACAATTAGTTTGCTTCATTAGTTCGTGATTCTCCTGAGGCTCCTGGCCAAGTTCTGCAGATATCAGCCTGGCAGCTCTCCAAGCCAGAGAAGGTCTGTGACTGTAAATCCTCCCTTGAAAGACTTTGCTGGAGATGAATGAGCAGAATTCACAGGAAATTAATAAAAGGGTTTTTTGTCAGGACCAGGAGTTTGCTTCATGCTTGTGGGAAGCCTCGGTCAGAACAGAGGTTTGGAGTATGAAACTTTTGCTTTTCTCGAGTGTCAAGGAGTTGTGACCTCTTGCCTTGGGGGCAGAGAGAAAAAGACATTTAAGACTTCACCTACGTCTTCCAAATGCAAGTGGCCACCTTGGATATTCTTCTCCACACACAGAGCCCATAACCCAGATTTTAGAAAGTTTGGTCACCAGGAAAAAGTGGAGAGCATGAGGGTTGTCTACCTTCAAGGCAAGAAGCTGGAGAGGTGGAAAAAGCGTTCAGATCAGGCCCACCGTGGGACATGGCCTTCACCCAGAAGTTCCCTTAGGTAGCCAGTTGAAGCTGCAGAAGGACATCCGCTTGGCTCAGACATCCTTAATTCATCAGAGATGAACCCAAGGATTGTGAAGGCTTTATTCATTTCCACATGGCCTAAATTCGTATTTCCTGAAGAAGCTGACCTTCTCCCAGGCAAAGAAATCATCTTGAGGGTTTGGTTATCCTCCATCAGTTCTCCTGCAAGACGATGGATGAGACGTTGACACTCCTGTCCAAGGGCAACTCTGGGGAAATGCTTTTGAGGGGAAGTGAGGTTCCATGCGTGACAATGTGGTGGAGATGGTTGTCCTATTTTTCACGGCACGATTGTTTCCTCAAGTTTCTCTTTAGTAGAAGATCTCGAGAAGGGACTGTTCCCATTGAGAAGTTGCTGCTTCTGTCCAGGCCAAGCGGGAGAAGAAGCTGAACTTCAGAAATGGATGGAGAACTTCATCTTCTTCCTTTGAAGGAAGTCTTCATCCACTTCCTCTGCCCAGAAATTGAGTGGAGATTTTCCAAACCTTCTTGGTGCCAAGTTCTTATAATTACTGAGACTATAACTGAATATTTTATCCAGGGTAACAAAATGATCTGAACTCTACCAGAATGAAAATGAGGGAATCTGATCAGAAAGAAAGATTGGATGGAGACCGTCAGACATTTTACTATTTAGAGTATGTTTTCCTCCAAGGGGTTGAGCTAACAGATGAGGTTCCTCATTCCACATACTCTAGGCATACAGTTATAGCCTCATAGCATGATGAATATTAGGTTAACGTTATGCTTCTCCAGATATTTTTCTATGCCCTACCTGGAAATGGCGAGACCGAACTGTGAAATTGTTCAATGCGACGTAGATCCCTTCGTGAACATGGAAGCTAGTCTAATTCTTGGTAGAGAAAATGGATTTCTTGAAGACTATTAAGACAGGAGTCTGAAATTACTCAATAGCAGCACCAAGCAAGCCAACAAACAAACAAACACAGAGCTTGCAAATTGGTTACCTGGTAAATGCTGTTTATTAAGTTATTCCATCTAATTATTGCTAATATTGGGGGAAAGGAGAAAAACCGGCTAGAATTTAGTGCTAATTTTAAACATCTGGGCGAGGAAGGGGAGGGAATTTTTCTATAGCAGTTGGAAATGATGCTATTTTTCCTCTGGCAAAGCACAGGGGAAGAGGAGGAGAAGGGGGCTTGGGGAGGGGGTCTGGAGCATTCCTTGAATAAGGGGGAGGTGTGAGGGTCTCGGCTCTCCCAGATTGTTCCCTGGAGATTTAACGTTGAAATTAGTGCTATGCAGGAAAAAAATATCCTACATTTCCCCCCACTGTTTTAACGAGTGTTTATTGGTTCCTGTGAAAGGAGACGCCATTTTAGTTACGAAGGGCTCCTCTCATCCTCCTACAGGTAGCCATCTACCTAAAACCATTCGTTTAGCAACAGTTCAAAGGTATAACGGCACCGAGAAAGTGACTTATGACCATTTTCCCACCTTTACAGCCATTGCAGCGTCCCCGTGGTCATATGATCAAAATTTGGGACTTGGCAACTGGCATGTACTTTTGACGGTTGCAGTGGGATCAGCTTTCGGGACCTTCCGAGGTGCAAAGTCAATGAGGAAGACAGGTTCCACTTAACAACCGTGCTACTGGCTTCACAACGGTGGTGATTCACTTAACAACCGTGGCCAGAACGGTAATAAAATGGGATGAGTTTCACTTAACAACTGTAGAACAACAAAAATATTAGGCTCAATCTGTGGTCGTAAGACGAGGACTCAGTTGTAAAGAAGGACCTCATCATCCCATCGGAGATTTTGAGATGTGAGTGGGATAGAATTGCAACAAAGTAAGCCAACCAGAGGCATCTTCCTTCTGATGTCACCAAGTCATAAGCGGAAGAGCTTCCAGGGGTTAAAATAAAAAAATTCAGCTCACAGGGTCCACAATGCGAGGGGGAAGGAGACTCATTCAGCACCCTGGACAGAGAACGCCGCAAAGAGAACTGGAGCCCTTCCACCACCCTTGAGAGCCCAAAATGTCTCTCGCTAAGCAAGCCGTCATCAGTCGCTTTCTCAGTTCCGTTGCAACTGTGAGCGGTCACTAAACAAACGGTTGAGGATTACCCGTGTTTTTACAGAGCCCATCCGTGGTGGTGCTGCCTCGTCTTTGTAAAATTTAAACGAGACAAAAGCTGTGGGTTCAAGGCAGACCGGGACCTTGGAAGACAAGGTAGAACGTGAGAAATGGTGAGGCTAGGAAGTGATTTCCTTTCCAAAAAAAAAAAAAATCTGTTTCTTCCATATTATTTACAAATATTTTTATAGCACCCTTTGATTATATTCCCAGGCTGGTTTATTCAAAGAAGAAAACAATTAAAATGTAAATACCAACGAGAGAGAGAGAGGGAGGGAGGAAGGGGGGAGGGTGGAAGGGGGGGGGGAGAGAGAAGATAACGAGGAGAGGGAAGAGCAGGGAACAAAAAAAAAAACCCAAAAACAAATCAGCTTCAAGACAGAAAAAAATTATGAAAATCTCGAGACAGGGCACAGGCCAAAAACTGCATACAAATAACAGGAGGAAATTAAAATAAGTGTTTTACACGCTGACGGAAGGGTTTTAAAGCAACAAGCCTGTAGCCCCCGAGGATACCAAAGCGGGGGGGGGAGAAATGCAAAGGTGGGAGGGAGGGAGAATTAAGAGAGAGAAAATAGGGAAGATTGAAAGAGAAAATTATGAGAAGGGAGGGAGGGAGGGAGGAAGGAAAGATTAAGAGAGAAAATGTGGACATTTGAAAGAGAAACATTATGGGAAGGAGGGAAGGAAGAAAGGAAGGAAGGAAAGATTAAGAGAGAGAAAACATGGAAATTGAAAGAGAAACATTGTGAAAAGGAAGGAAGGAAGGAAGGAAGGAAGGAGCATCATGTTTTGGAAACAATTAAGGCAACGTAAAATGGGGCCGTCAGACTGTCACACAGCCCATCAGTGCTACTTTTAATTTCCTCCTATGCTTGACAGGGAGTTACAATACTGTAATTCAATAGCTAACTAGCTGTTGATTCAGACCTTCAGAATTGCTGGCCCATCGCTCTGCTTAACAGCGGAGCCCAAGACCGCTCTGTACCGAGAGGTCGAAGTTCCCCAAAGGGTTATCATTTATACATGTACAAAGGTGACTCGCAGCACTCCATGAGAGAGAGAGAGGGGGGGGGGAGGGGGAGGGGGAGGGGGGAGAGGAGAGAGAGAGGGGGGGGGAGGTAGGTATATTCCACATGGATGCACCCACCCCAAATTTATTTCCACTGAAGTTAAAGCGCTATTGATTTTGTCGGAGTTGACTTTTGGGGCAAACCAAATTCTTAGAATTGCTTCGTCTCTAACTGATCAAAGATGATCATAATAAAACAGGATTTCTGGAGTTGGGGAAATTGCTTTTTCTTCAAACAACCCTCTGGGCCCAATAATGGGAAGGAAAGCACGGGGGGGGCAGGGGGCTGGCAGCCGCTCTGACACTCTCTTCAGCCTTTGAGGCAGGTGACCCAACCTGGCTTATCTCAGCTGAGCGAGTCTATTCAACAAATTTGGGGATAGATTCACGTCTGAAAGCCCAGGAAGCCGAAGGACAAGCAGACAAACTCCTGGATAGACAGGGCTGGAAAGTGAGCGACATTTTGTTTAGCTTCTAGTAAAGAAGATTATGCATGGGGAGAAAGCTATTCAAATATTGAATGGGATAAGAACTTGCTAATAAGGTCAACCTGCTTAAAAGATTTACATCGCTTCATCCCAAGAAGCTTATAACGGTGAGGCAGCCCAAACATGGGGAAAAGAAACTTGGTTTGTTTGGCCCTCTTTGTTGTGGCCATTCGGAGAGTGAGGAGGTTGGGGAGGAACCTGGGCCTGTCCTGGAGCCTGGGGAAGACTCTGATGAGGGCTCTGTGTCCGAGGCAGAGATTGGGCCAGGGCCGTTTGACAGTTATCAGCTGCCTTCAGAGTCAGACATCAGAGGAACAGCTGGAGCCTGTTCCCAGTGTGCGCATGCGCAGAGTGGCCAGACGAAGGGAAGAGCTAAAGAACAGGGTCAACTGGGGAGTTAAGCCCACAGGTGGACGATGAATGGCCCCTCCCAGAGGAAATAAAAGAGGAGCGAAAGGGGAGGGGAGTTTGCAGGAGACAAAATTAGTTCCCTTAATTGGTTCCTGGCTCTCCGAGGCTCCTGGCCAAGTTCTGCAGATATGGGCCTGGCAGCTCTCCAAGCCAGAGAAGGTCTGTGACTGTCAATCCTCCCTCGAAAGACTTTGCCGGATGCGAAGGAGCAGAATTCACAGTCAATTAATAAAAGAGGTTTTTGTCGGGACTAGGAGTTTGCTTCAGGCTCTTGGGAAGAAACCTCGGTCTGAACAACTCTTCTGAAAATGCTGGATTGCAACGTAGCCTTTAGTCAAGACATCTGGAATTCTAGGGTTCATAGTTGACCCGGTAGTTGTAGGTAGTCCTTTACAACAGTTTGCTTAGTGACCATTCAAAATTATGATGGCACTGGTTTTCACACTTATGACCATCCCCAGGGTCATGTGATCCAACTCTGGATGCTTGGAACTGGTACGGGTGTTTTTGCAACAAGCAAAATCAACGGGGAAGCCAGATTCACTTAGCAACCGTTGTTTCCAACACGCCAACCTCGGTTGCACAGTGGTTAGAGTGCAGTACTGCAGGCTATGTCTGCTGCCTGCCGGCTACCTGCAATTCGGCAGTTCGATCCTGGCCGGCTCAAGGTGGACTCAGCCTTCCGTCCTTCCGAGGTGGGTAAAACGGGGACCCAGATTGTTGGGGGCAATAGGCTGTAAAAGCACTATCAAGCGGTGTATAAGTCTAAGTGCTATTGCTATTAACGACTGCAGTAACTCACTTAACAACTATGGCCAGAAAGGTCATAAAATGGGGCAAAATTTGCTTAACACCTGTCTTGTTTAGCCATGGAACTCAACTGTGGTTATAATCCAAGGGCTGTCCGTACTTATTTCCGAGTTGCTCCGATTTCTTGCGGCTGATAAATCTACACATTGCAAAACATTTAAAATGCTTCCTATTCTACCAGACCAAGAGAATACCGGTAGCATCTTTTCTCCTTTGGTAGCTGGAAATACTTTCACTGGGGGCTGATGCTTATGCCAGTCAAACCTAGGCTGCCCCAAAGGCGCTTCTGAAGAGCTGAAGAAGCTTCTCGCATGAGAAGCGAATGGTCTTCCAAGGAGAGCAAAGTCCAGTTGCCTCTTGGAAAAGCACCTTTGGGACAGCCATGACCTGGAGGACTGAGAATCTCCATAGAAATCAAAATTATGTTTTCTGCTCTTCCCCCTTCAGTTGCCTGGAGGTGTTTCTGAAGTTTCCTTAGGCGATCAGCTAGGTTGCTCATAAAAAAACATATCAACAAAGAGGTTGTCAGAGCTAGAAGTCCTATTTGCAACAATTGCTGGCTTGCAGGACAACTCTGTAGGACATAGAATCCTAGGGTTAGAAGGGACTTTGGAGGTCTTCTAGTCCAGCCCCTTGTTCAAAGCAGAAGACTTTATAACATCCCAGTCAAGAGGCTATCTAGAAAGAGTGCAGAAAAGAGCAACCAGGATGATTAGGGGACTGGAGGCCAAAACATACAAAGAACAGTTGCAGGAACTGGGTATAATTCTAGTTTAATAGAAAAGAAGGACCAGGGGAGGCATGATAGCAGTCTTCCGATATCTCAAGGGCTGCCCCAAAGAAGAGGGAGTCAAGCTATTCTCCAAGGCACCTGAGGACAGAACAAGAAGCAATGGGTGGAAACTAATCAAGGGGAGAAGCAACTTAGAACTGAGGAGAAATTTCCTGACAGTTAGAACAATTAATCAGTGGAACAGTTTGCCTCCAGAAGTTGTGAATGCCCCAACACTGGAAGCCTTTAAGAAGAGGTTGGATAACCATTTGTCTGAAGTGGTGTAGTAGGGTGTCCTGCCTAGGCAGGGGGTTGGACTAGAAGACCTCCAAGGTCCCTTCCAACTCTGTTATTCTATTCTATTCTAAAATTGGCTGGGGCTCACCAATCTAGAATTAAGATTAAATTTCCTGACAGTGAGAAGAGTTAACTAGTGGAACTTTTTCTCACCTGCTTCACACATTGTTTCATGAATGGTCTTTTGTTCTTGAGATGTCCCACTTCCCCTTTTTTTCAGGATGTCTTCAATGCAGGTAGTCCTTGACATACAACCACGATTGCCACCGTTGTTAAGTGAATACCTGCAGTTGTTAAATGGGTAGCAGGGTTGTTTGGTGAATCTGCCTTCCCCATTGTCTTTGTTTGTCAGAAGGTCACAAAAGGGGATCATGTGACCCAAGGATGCTGTGACCGTCATAAATATGAGTCACTTTCCAAGAGTCTGAATTTTGATCACATGACAACAGGGATGGCGCCATGGTCATAAGTGTGAAAAACAGTAATATTGAAGTCGCTTTTCTCAGTACTGTTGTGACTTTGAACAGTTACTAAATGAACTGTTGTAAGTCGAGGACTACCTGCACTACACAGCTCTCTCCATCACACCCTTCTCTTGAATCACTCACTCTTCCTTCCTAGCTTCGCCTTCCTCATTCCTTCCTCATTCAGTCATTTATTAACCCAACCCAACCCAACCCATCTCAACCCTTTCACTCAATGTTTCTACTTGATCCACATTCTGGACCCAGTCTCCTTTTCACTCCACACCCTTCTCTCAAACCTCTCCCTTCCCACCGCAAAATCCAACTTTTAAAATTTCAATTTTTATGCTCTTCCTCACCTAGGCAGCACATATAACCAGCCCCGTTTCCCCAAATAAACCTCAAATGCTCTGAATTTCGGTGTCATTCAATTTCTGAAGATCCGGGCACTCTTGGCAAGAGAAGGCAGCTTTCGTCCACCGCTACCTTAATCTTGATGCAATTTCCATGTAACGGTTCTTCTTGGCAGGCTGTCCCATAATCTCCTAATAAACATCTCAGTCTCACTTGTGTTCTGGTAAAAGAAACATAAGCGAGTCATCAGCTACCGGTAACTTGGCTGCAGGCTGCACCTCGACAGCTGGCAGGCAGGCGGGGGAAACAGGCTGCCATATCAGCCCTAATAGCTGATCGCTTATGTCCAAACGAAAGCAGAATGGCTTTGGAGATCCCCGGGCCCCCTCCCCACCCAGGCTAATTTTAATCTTCCCTGCGATGCAATGCCTCCTGATCACAAATAAATAATTGGATCTTTTTCCCTCCCTCGTGCATTGCTTGGTTTATAGACTCGGCCTGCCATGGGCACCAAGCACGGGGCTCTCTTTGCTTTAGTTTTACTGTGGCAGAATCAGAAATCACGAAACACAAGAGTAATGGAAGGGACCTCGGAGGTCTTCTAGTCCAACCCCCTGCCTAGGCAGGAAACCCTACACCACTTCAGACAAATGGTTATCCAACCTCTTCTTAAAAAACCTCCAGTGTTGGAGCATTCACAAATTCTGAAGACAATTTGTTCCACTGATTAATTGTTCTGTCAGGAACTTCCACTGAGCCACTACGCTCCAGATCTTGATTTTATCCCTCTGTTAATGCAGCCTAGGACCGCGTTGGCTTTTTAGGCTGCTGCCCCCCCGCCCCCCCACTCCTGGCTCACCTTTAAGCCATCATCCACACAGACTCCAAGATCCTTCTCGCAGTTCCTGGCGCTAAGCCAAGATTTACCTTATGCATTGCTGATGTCAGCCTTAGATGCTCAACCCAACCTACGTCTTCCCCCCTTCCCGCTTCTGGTTCTTCCACCTGCTGGAAGACACGATCAGAAGATAATTGGTTTAACTTCAGAGGTGTCTCGGTTATCAGTCTTGGCATCTTCGGTCGGGAGGAGAACACAAATTGCAAAAAAAAAAAAAAAAAAAAAAAAAAACCCACGAGAGTGCAGCCCAATGGCTGCTTTCAGAGCAGCAAGAGAGCCACTCCTGCTCATGGAGAAAGTGGGTTTCTGGGGATAGCCCTTTAGTTTAGCCTTGGCCCTTCGGTTTAAGGGCCTTGACTCTGGGGCTGCTGTGGCCCTGTCCCTTTTCCGTGGCACACTTCCCATATCAAGGACATAACTTGGGAAGGGAGACAGCTTCTTCCCCTCCTTCCTCTCCTTCCATAAGGAGCTTATTGCTGAAGTCATCTTAATGCAAATGGTGGTGGTGGGGGGGGGTGGAATAGAGAGAAGGCTTGAAGGAAGATGTCAATCGAAGAAGATTTACATGGAGACACCGCAATGGAAAGGAGAAAGGGCCCAGGTGATTTTTTTTTTATTTTTTTTTTTGCAGAAATAGCAAGGTATCAGGCCTGCAGCCAATTTTTTTTTTCTTTTGGATCTCTGGCCTGCCACACTTTATCTTTATTCCACTAGGCATTTTCTATGGTGGGAAAATTGGGGGGGAGGGGGGGATTGTACGGAGTTAGATGCTAGGTAACCATAACAAAATTCTTTCTGGAAAGCCAAGGTCATCCTTTCTCTTTGAACCTCTGCGTCTGACGGGAACTGGATGGGTAGAAGCTGCCAGCATGGCAGTGGGAGATTGGACCATGGGATGGACTTATGGGTATGTGGGGGCAGGATCTTGACCTTTCAACTGGGTGGGGGAAATCGGGAAGCTTTCAGATTCGGGTTTCCTCCAGATGTGCCAACAAGGCTATCTTAATAAATGGGAACTTTGAAGAATACTTTGCCTCGGATTCTGATTTACTTTTGGATGCTATTTGGAACCCTGACACAAGGTGAGAAAGGATTTGCTTCGTTTTCCCAGAGAGGAACCGGTCTTGGGTTGCATCTTAGCAAGCTGCAGCCTCCTCTTCTAGGCCTCCTGACATCTGCATTAAAAATCAGGAAATGTCCCAGTTTCTCCGGAGCAAATGCAACAGAAAATGATCCGAACAATCAAAAACAGAGGGAAGGAACAGGGCAGTCCCGATTTGAGAAACCCAAAACAGCCGAGTACTCATGTCTCCCCTGGTCCTTCTTTTCACTAGATTAAAGGTAAAGGTTCCCCTCGCACAGATGTGCTAGTCATTCCCAACTCTAGGCAGCGGTGCTGAACTCTGTTTCAAAGCCGAAGAGCCAGCGCTGCCCGAAGACGTCTCTGTGGTCATGTGGCCGGCATGACTCAACGCCGACGGCTCATGGAACGCTGTTCCCTTCCCACCAAAGGTGGTCCCCATTTTTCTACTTGCATTTTTTTAACGCGCTTTTGAACTCCTAGGTTGGCAGAAGCTGGGACAAGTAACGGGAGCTCACTCCGTTACGTGGCGCTAGGGATTCAAACCGCTGAACTGCTGACCTTCCTGATCGACAAGCTCAGCGTCTTAGCCACTAAGCCACCGCGTCTCTTCACTAGATTAGGCAAGCCCAATTCCTGCAACCGTTCTTCTTCTTCATATGTTTTAGCTTCCATCCCCCCAATCACCTTCGTTGCTCTTCTCTGCCCTGTTTCCAGCGTCTCGACGTCTTTTTAATATTGTGGTGAGCCAAAACAGTGGCAGCATTTTAAGTGTGGTCCTATTGAGGCCTTATAAAGCGGTACTAACATTTCACGTGATCTTGATTCCATCCTTCTCTTAAGGCAGCCTCGGATTGCGTTGGCTTTTTTGGCTGGTGCCCCACACGGCTGCTGAGCCTTTTATATTCAGATGTTTGACCTTCAGAGAGGGGGGAGTAAAACAACCCACCATTGTCTCCTTTGTACTGGCCATGTTTGTTTCTTCAAACATCAAAAGCCCATTCGAGACTTCTCGGCATCACGCGTCACAAACGAAGAGGCCATTATCTATCGCAAAGAAGGACGGCCAGCAAACTTCTCCGAAGTGGGGCGAGCAGCCACCCCAATTCCCTCCGATCGTTAACACTGAACAGAAGGAGTGTTATCGCCTTCTGTTGCTCAGGCAATGAAGTCTCTTTAAAGTCATCCCAAACTGAGATTGGAGCGGGGGATGGAATGAGTTGTGTCCCTTTTGGAAAAGCATAGGGAACAAAGCTTGCAGTGGTGTAACGCTTCTCTTGTTCTGAAGAGAGTATCCGGATGCTTTGATTGCTAGGAAACTTCAAAGGCATTGCAATTAACACTTCTTCCTCAAAGAAGAGGCTTCATGCTTGTGATGTGTCATGCACAAGCTGGAAAACCAGATCACAATATTCCTACCACACAAAAGGGCTCCTGTTGTTTAAAACACACGGTGACCAACTACTGATTCGTAAAAAAATTATTTGCCTTTTTTATATTGCACTAAATGAAGGGTCCTCTAACTACGGCCCCTGGGACGGATACGTGCAATGAACGGCTGTGTGGCTGCAGAGAGTCTCCCCCTTTTTGTGTGGGTTGGAGGGAGGCAGAAATTCCGACTTGGGGTCTCCTTCGGCCTCCGCTGGTGGCGAAGAGCCAGAGGGCCTCGTTCCAGTAGGACTGCATCATGGCCTGGAACTGACTGACCATCTCAGCCCGCTGAGCCTCCAGGCGCCGGCACCTGGCCTTGCACTCCCGCAGGTCTCCCCTCTGCTTGGAAAGCCCATGCTCCTAGTCCTCAGTGAGGTGCTTCTGCTGAGCCTCCTTCTTGGCCGGATCCAATTTGAACTGGGCTGTTTTGCCAACTCTTTCTCCTGGGGGCTGCTTAGCTCCAGCAACTGCTTCCTTCTGGGGCCCTAAGGAGCCCGGACGGGCAGGCGAGGAGGGGCTGGGAAGGGAGGGGTGAGTAGAGGCTGGCAAGGCGCCCCTCAACATGAGTGACATCAAGTTGGCCACGCCCACCAATTCACACTCACCCAGCCAATCATTAGGCAGATCATGTTAGTGGTCCGCGGGATTTAAAATTACGAATTTAGTGGTCCCTCTGAGGTCCAAAAGGTTTGGGGAGCTCTGGTTTAAAAGACCTAACCAATTACTGTACATTGATATCAAATCATTAGAGGTAGTCTTTGTCTTACGACCATTCATTCAACGATCATTCAAAGTTATTATAATGGCCCTGAAAAAAGTGAATTGTGACCATTTTTCACACTTATGACCGTTGCGGAATCCCCATGGTCACACAATCAAAATTTGCATGCTTGGCATATAAAGTAAATAAAACATGAAAATAATAATAATAACAACCAAGCTCAGAGAACATGAAAGACCTCCCATCCTCCTCCTCCTCCTCCTCCTCCTCCTCCTCCTCCTCTTCCTCCTCCTCCCCATAAACCCCACTCCCTGATAATGTGACCTAGCTGGGTAATGAAACGCCTGCAAGAAAACAAACAAGCTCAAAAAAGGATGAAGGACCCCAGAAACCCATGTCTGTTAGGAAAGGCAGCTGTGCGTAAAAGGACAGGAGCAGCTAAAGGGATTTATTCGTTTACGTTATCCGTTTATTAATTCATTTATTAGATTTATACATCCACCCTCGCACCAAACAACTCTAGGTGCTTTTCAATTTGGGGAAACATAAAGCAAGGAATTAAATGCAGAATAAAAGAGAATACAATGCCGTAAACATTCGGAATGGAGAGAAAGAGAGAGAGAACAACAATCACTAGCCAATAACCAAAGTAAGAATTAGAAGGGAATTAATTGGGGATAATCCACATTTATCTCAAGGGAGATCTGTCAATCTATTTATTTTTATTTTATTTATTTCATCAAGCGCGTAGTATAAACATGATTTGGATTCATGAAATGGATACAAATAAAAAGGAACATGAGGACAGTAGGACAGGTAGGCACGCTGGTGCGCTTATGCCCCCTTTACGGACCTCTTTAGGAATGGGGCGAGGTCCACGGTGGACAGTTTGAGGTTGAAGCTGTGGGGGGATTGAGCATGTAACAACGGAGTCAGGTAGAGCATTCCAGGCGTTGACCGCTCTGTGGCTGAAGTCGTATTTTCTGCAATCGAGTTTGGAGTGGTTGACCTTGAGTTTGTATCTTTTGTTTGTCGTTGCGTTATTGAGGTTGAAACTGAAGTAGTCGTTGACAGGTTGGACGTTGCAGGAGACAAGTCTATGTACTACGGCAGGGTACATAAACTTAGCAACATAAAATTGGGCTCAATTGTGGTCGTAAGTAGAGAACTACCTTTATATCCCCGATGTTGTGGCCCGCCAGGGCCAACAGAGCTGGCAGCAGATTCGGACAGTGAGGGGGTTGGGGAGGAAGATGGGCCAGTCCTGCAGTCTGGGGAAGGCTCTGATGAAGGCTCTGTGTCGGAGGCAGAGAGGGGGCCAAGGCCGTATGCCAGTTATCAGCTGCCTTCAGAGTCAGACATCAGTGGGGCAGAGGAACAGCTGGAGCCTGTTCCCAGTGTGCCCATGCGCAGAGCTGCCAGATGAAGGGAAGAGCTAAAGAACAGGGGTCGACTTTGGAGTAAAGCCACAGGTGGACAGTGAATGACCCCTCCCAGAGGAAATAAAGGGGGAGCGAAAGGGGAGGGGGCTTTTGCAGGAAACAATTGGTTTGTTTGTTCGGTCGTTAGATTCGTTTCCGGAGATCTGTCCGTGAATCTCAGAGACTCTGTGCCCAGTCTTTCCTTTCACAGCATCTCATTTGAAAAATATTTACATGGCAGCTTTCCAAGCAAGATAAGGTCTGTGGTCCTAAATATTCCTGTTTGCCAGGCCTTGGCTGATGTAAAAGAATTCACATTTGTTTAATAAAAAGGGTTTTGTCAGGACCAGGACTTTGCTTCATACTTTGGGGGGAAGCCTAGGTCAAAACTGTGCAATCTCACCATTTTTGAGTATCGCTTATAATATCATTCGTGGGGAATAGCCAAGAGAATTATATTGAGTGATTGGAAAAGTACCATGATCCCAAATATCAAAGTACAGATCCAAGAAATATGTCACTTATCCATTTTTGAAAAAGCAATTTCTTTAACTACTACTAATAATAATAAAAAAAAGGCCATCATTTTCCTTGGGCACAAATTTCATAATATTTTACAAGAGTAAATAAACTTAGATGCACAGTTTGATACGTTGTTATTACATGATGAAATGAATGTAGGCAGAATTGGGTGGTTTATATTAATTATGTTGATTTTTTTTAAAATGAGATTTCCCCTCCCCCTCTGTTTATTTGTCGGATTGACAGTTTTTTTTCTATTTTTGGTAATGCAATTTCATAATGCATTAGTTAATTTATGGGGATATTATTATTTTTTCATCCGTTATTTTCTTCTACGCTTCTGTTTTCTGGGATTTTTTTTTTAATGGACTTGTTTTAGACATTGGGAGTTGGATGGCACATACATTTAATTAACCATCATCTTCCAACACACTGTTTTCCTCCGTTGACTTGCAGATACTGTATATTGGGATCTCAACCATCTTAATAACTTTGTCTGCATTTGGAAGCTAAAGAGGCATCCGTCTTCTTTAATACTTGGCTGGCAAATCTCCACAAAATGTTACGGAATTAAAGTGGCATAGGGTGTTGTTTTTTAATCCCAGAAAGAGGAATGGATGGATGGAGGATGGATGGAGACAGACAGACGATAGAAGACATGGATGGATGGAAGATAGAAGCAATGGATGGATGGATGGATGGATGGATGGATGGATGGATGGATGGATAAAAGACATGGATGGATGGATGGATGGAGACAGACAGACAGATGATAGAAGATTGATAGATTGATAGAAGGAATGGATGGATGGATGGATAAAAGAAGTACATGGATGGATAAAAGATATACAAGGATGGATGAGTGGGTGGTTGAGTGGATAAAAGATGGATGGATGGATGGATGAGTGGGTGGGTGGGTGGGTGGTTTGATTGATAAGACATGGATGGATGGATGTATGGATGGATGGATGGAAAAAAGACACATATGGATGGATGGATGAGTGGTTGGGTGGATAAAAGACATACATGGATGGATGGATGATGAATGGGGAGGTGGATGGATAAAAGACATGGAGGGAGAGAAGGAGGGAGGGAGGGAGAAAGGGAGAGATAGATGATAGTAGTAATAGATGGAAGCTTATCAAAGAGGGAAGCAACCTAGAACTAAGGATACATTTCCGGACGGTTACAACAATTCATCAGTGGAACAGCTTCCCTCCAGAAGTTGTAGGTGCTTCATCACTGGAGGTTTTTAAGAAGAATCTGGACAACCATTTGTCTGAAATGCTACAGGGTCTCCTGCTTGAGCAGAGGGTTACATTAGAGAACTTCCAAGATTCCTTTCAACCCTTTTATTAGTCTATATTTGAATTGAATTTTATTCTGTTTTGTTCTATATCCATTATTATTCGTTTTCTGGAGCCAACTCTATTGTCACCACTCTCCATTGCAAGGGCTAAGTGAGAACCTACAGAAGATCCCAGGTCTGGAAGGACTGGGCTGGATTGCTCCATGGGACATCATGGTGGGCTTCCAAAATGACATCATCTGTCCACCTTCTGTCTCTTTCTTAGAGAGTGAACTGCAGCTACATTCTCTGTACCGTCCTTCTCTCTGTGGTGATCCTCCTAGCTGTGACCGTCACGGCTGTCATCCTCTTCATGAACCATTACCACACACCGGTCACTGAATCCCCGCCCGTCATCACCACCAATCCGGACGATGCCAATGCTTTGGTCACCATCGAGAAAGCCGACAGTTCCCGCATCAACATCTTCATTGACCCCAACTGTCCCAACCAAGCCAACAGCTTCGTCCGCTTGGAGAGCCTGCAATCATCCCTCCTCAGAGTCGTGACGGACCACGAGGCTGAGGCCAAGTCGTCCAAGGGGCAGGAGAGGGCCTTGATGGTGGGCCTCTCGGACGAGGTCTCCAAGCTGCTCTCTCATGCCACTCAGCTCCGGACGGACTGTGAAAATCTGAAGAAGGGGCACAGCGCCATCGGGCAGGAGCTGAGCGCCCTCCAGAATGAACAAGGGCGGCTCATACAGGTGAGTCAAAGGTGGGACTTGATCGTCAAAGGTGAGATTCAACTTGAAGGGATAGTTTTGTGGCCTGTCGGCCGTCAGCCCCTCCAACAGCCAAATCAGATGAGGAGGGGGAGGCGTGGGGGTCAGGGCCAGCATCAAGGCAACCTGAGAGCTCTGAGGGGGAATAAAGCTGTCAGAGAAAGAGAGAGAGACAGAGGCAGAGCCCGTGCCAGCTGTCAGCCCTCAGATGGAGAGTCAACAACCCCCAGGTCTGGACGTGGCTGATGAGGAAGAGGAGGAACAGCTGGGTCCAGTGCCTGATGCGCGGATGTGCAGAAGGCAGAGGAGAGGAGAGCAGTGGAAATCTATGGGCCGGTCCTTGGGACGGAAGAGCCACTGCTGCTAGCGAAGCCCAACCCAAGGTCTGGGGATAAAAGGCAGGGGGTGGAGATGAATAGATGTGGCAGACAACTATTCATCTCCCTGCCGGACGGACTTGTTCTCCTGCGGTGAGAGAGAGAAACTTTTTGTCGGGGTTGCTGGCGTTCCTGATAAGGGAATCTTTGAGTTCACTTCAGAGGGTTGGTCAAGAACAGATAGATTGAAGCTTTGGGTTCAAGGGGAAAGAGGCACATGCGCTCCCGCTACCGGATGGGTAGTAAAGAGAATAGAACAGCATTACTGCTCCAGCTGTTCCTCTGCCTCGCTGCTGCCTTGCTCCCTCTCTGCCTCCGATGCAGAGCCCTCGTCTGAGCTTCCCTCAGCCCCCCAGGACTGGCCCAGGTTCCCCCCCCCAACCTCCTCACTCTCCGACACTGCTGCCAGCTTCACTGGCCGCCAGCAGGCCACAACAATTGCGGCCGTAAGTCAAGGACTCCCAGTACATCTTAAAGTTGTTGAGGATGATGAACTAACACTCCAAGACCACCGCCAGCCCCTCACTCTTAAATCGGAACCTGGAATTGCAGATTCCAACCCTCTTCAAACAATCTCAGTTCCAGGCTGACATATTTGGAAGAGGTTCCTGTTTTATGGCAATTCCTCTGGTCCGCATTCGATAATACCAGATGCAGTTTAAAGTGCTAATTAATCTTTACCCAGCCGTTTGTATTACAAGGGCCATGCTCTATTCTGAATTGCAGATTTATTTTTCTTTTATTCCAATGTAATGCAAAGTGCCTGCTTTTCGTTTCTTGCAAATTGTAAGCTCGCTTTTCCCAGAGCACAACCACAGTATGTACATAATGGGTCTCTGTGTGTGTCTGTGTGTTTCTTTCTGTTTTTTTTTTTTTTATTATTTTGTGAGGCTGCTTGTAACTCTGGCCAATGTTGAACCCCCGTTTTTCGTGCATGCCAATTTGCAAAGTCACATCAACTCCTGGCAATTTACAGAATCCCAGAATCGCTCGGTCTTCTTTGCCCTAGAAATTGGGTAATTTTTTGAAAACAGCGGGCGCAGGACCCAACAGGGCAGCCAAGACGGTTCTCGTTCTTTTGATGTATAACCAAGCTTTGTTTCCCAAAACATTTTTTTTTCCCCTCCTTAACTGCATGCCACTTTTTCTTTAGAAATGGGAGTCTAGGAGGGAACGAGGAAAGAAACACGAGCAGCCCTGAACCTCCACAACAGCATTTGCAAACTATGGGAGTGGAGAAAGGGGTTTGGTCAGCTCTTCAGAAATGGAGAAAAATAAACGAATCTTGCTTCCTTCTGCTTCGTCAGAAGGTTGCCAGAGGGGATTGCGTGACCCCAGGATACTGCAACCGTCATAAATACGAGTCAGTTGCCAAGCGTCTGAATTTTGATCGCATGAACGTGGGGAGGCCGCAACTAGCAATAACACTTAAGACTTACACCCTGCTTCATAGTGCTTTTGCAGCCCTCTCTAAGCGGTTTACAATGTCATCCCCTTGCCCCCCATCAATCTAGGTCCTCATTTTACCCACCTTGGAAGGATGGAAGGCTGAGTCAATCTTGAGTCGGTCAAGATCGAACTGCTGGCAGTGGGCAGAATTAGCTTGCAATACTACATTGTAACCACTGTGCATCATGGAAGGAAGGAAGGAAGGAAAGAAAAGGGAAGGAGAAAAGGAAGAGCAATAGGATTAGCACTTAAGACTTATATACCAGTTCACGGTACTTTCCAGCCCTCTCTAAGGGGTGTGCAGAGTCCGCCTCTTGGCCCCCCCAACAATCCGGGTCCTTCTTTACCCACCTCGGAAGGATGGGAGGCTGAGTCAACCTGGACTCTGGTGTGATTCGAACTGCCCAGCTGCAGATACTTCAATCAGCTGAAGTAGCCTGCAGTGCTGTGCTCTAACCACTGTGCTACCTCAGCTTGGTCATAAGCGTGAAAAATGGCCACAAGTCGCTTATTTTGAACGGTCACAAAATGAATAGTTATTAGCCAAGGATTTACCTGTACTTATGACAGTCAACATTCTTCAGACTATACCTGTCTCTGGACATCTACAATTTAAATCTGAATTTAATAATTACATTTTTTTTTTGGGGGGGGGGGGGGACAAATGTAAGTACACCAACATTTGGGCTCAAATGTTAAATCTAGAATATTCAGCCAAAGATTTCCTTTGCATTACTCAAATATATTTGGGAAAGTTTTCATTGGTCTCTGAAAGACAAAATATAAATATTTTTTCAGTAAGGTGCAAATTCAGAAGTTTTGTGTTTGTTTAGAGTTTAACTGAGGGACGCGGTGGCTCAGTGGCTAAGACATTGAGCTTGTCGATCAGAAAGCTCGGCAGTTCGGCGGTTCGAATCCCTAGCGCCACATAACGGAGTGAGCTCCTGTGACTTGTCCCAGCTTCTGCCAACCTGGCAGTTTGAAATCACGTAAAAAATGCAATAGGGAAAAATAGGAACCACCTTTGGTGGGAAGGGAACAGTGTTCCGTGCGCCTTCGGTGTTTAGTTATGCCGGCCACTTGACCACAGAGACGTCTTCGGACAGTGCTGGCTCTTTGGCTTTGAAACGTGGATGAGCACCGCCCCCTAGAGTCAGGAACGACTAGCACATATGTGCGAGGGGAACCTTTACCTTTACCTAGAGTTTAGCTTTGAGGATTGATGTCAATTTTTTTCACTCACTAACACCAAATGTTAGAAGGCTAAAATGTTCGCCAGCAGTTTTCTGACTGTTGCTCTTTTAAAGCCTTCTGCGCAGAAATCAAAATAATTTACCTTTTGCAAAAAGAGAGGAGAGTCAAAGGCCCTATATACTTTTGGCAAGCATGATTCACAAAAATCGTGATAAATATCCATGCTTGTCAAGTCAAGAGCATCTTCCTTTCCTAGCCGGCAGGTTCTGTGGAATAAGAAATATGGCTCATATTTGATGATGAACTTTAAAAATCACCCGCCTTAAAAATCAAAAGTTCAATCCAAAGGTCAGATCAATACATTGACCAAACTAAGACATTGATGGAAAGGACTTGTAGATTTTTTAAAAAAGTTGTGGGGTGCAGCCTGTAGAAATAACTAGCAATTTCCTGAGCGCAGGTGAGATGTTTGAGCTTTCAGGTAAACTGGGGGTGAAAAAAATAATTCCTTATTATATTTGGATTTTCTTCCCACTGCAATAAAAAGCACACACAGCCCTCACTTGACTAGATAAGTCCTTTTTTGGTTCTGGCGGAAGAAATGAATGGCCTCATAATTTGTCAATGGAACGCCTTCCAGAAATTCATTGCAAGTAGTCCTCGAATTACAACGGTTCGAAGTTACAGGAGCACATGAAAAAGTGATTTTCCCACTTACAACCCCTGCTGCATGTGACCCAAGTTCAGACGCTTGGTGACTGACCCGCATTTACGATTGTGGCAACTGACTCATATTTGTGACCTTCCAGCTAGCAAAGTCAAGGATGGGGAGGAAGCCAGATTCCCTTAACAACCATGTTACTTGCTTAACAACCGCAGGGATTTCCCTTAACAACGGTGGCACGGAAGGTCGCAAAATAGGGTGGAAGTCACTTAATAGCTGTTTTTTGATCAGCCCCAGAGGTTTTGGGCTCCGTTGCGGTCTTAAGTCGAGGACTCAGGGCAAACACAGGGTCCTTCCAAAAGGAGAAGAAGAAGAAGGAAGGAGCAAGTGAAAGAACCTTCATTTATTCTTTCTTCCTTACGTGCAGCTGCTCTCCGAAAGCCAGAGCAACATAGCGAGGCTGGTCAGCTCCGTCAGCGATATTCTGGAGACTCTGCAGAAGGATCGCGGTCTTGCCCGACCACGCATGAAAGCGGACCTTCAGCGAATCCCATCCCGGACAACGCGGCCCAAAGGATGCCCAAATGGTGGGTCAAATCCCCCTCTTTTCCTTCTTGAGCCAGGGGTGCAGGCGGTCCTTTATTTATTTATTAGGAGCAACATGTTGGTATGTACCCAAGTGAAGCCAACTCTGACCCCACGTAATTTAGGGCGCAATTATGAACCTGCTTTCCCTCTCCCCGCAGAGTGTGTCATAAATCATGTCCTCCAATGGAGCACTTTCGCAGGCTGTAGAGATCACACCCCTCCGGCTGCTGTGGGTAACTTGGGAGACAGCCTTGAGAAAGATATGCCTGGAATGTGCTTCTCTTTGTGGCTGCCGTGCTGCTCCATCAGTTTCCCATCGCCTTTGCCTATGACAACTCGAGAGCAGGCCACGGATGCTTCGCGAGTTGACATTTGTCTTACGGCCACAGTTGTGTCCAAAATTTCCATCGCTAGCCAGAAGGTTGCTAAGTGAGTTTTCGCCCAGTATGATATTTCTTGAACACAGTCGTTAAGCGAATCACTGCTGGTGGTTAAATTAGTTGCCCAGTTGTTCAGTGAATCTGGCTTTCCCATGGCTGGTCAGAAGGTTGCAAAAGGGGGTCACAGGACACCAGGATGCTGTAATTTTTGATCACATGGCCACAGGGATGTGACCACAGTTCTAAGTGTGAAGATGGCCATAAATCACTTTTTTCAGTTCCATTGTAACTTTGAACAGCCACTAAACGAATGGTTGTAAGTCAAGGACAACCTGTATTTATGACAATCAACATTCTTCAGATGGGAAGCGTTGTCTTCCTCCTCCCCCTGTTTCTCCTTCTCTTTCTCCTCCTCCTACTCTCAGCCTCTTCCTCCTCTCTACAAACCCCACTCCCTTCTGGCACTGATGATGTTCCCTAGTTGGGTCATGAAACGTCTGCAAGAAAGCCAAGGTCTCTGAGCACCCTATAGCTCAACCCTGAGCTACAATTATTCTCCTACATCCAAAACATGTCGATCTCAAAAGAGACCCATCACACTTCCAGAGTCCATTTCACTTGAAATCACGTCTGGGTTGACTCTTTTCGTACGCCTCGGTGAAGGTTTCTCCTGAAATCTGAGGTGGAGATGTCCTCCTTTGAGAAGGGAAACTGAAGCCTTCCACCTTCCCGTAGGAGGCACATCGCTTGCCCAGAGGACCGAAATATGCATGTTTTTTTCTGGTTTGGCAAAGCTGAGGGAGAAATCTCTTTCGGTGTCCCTCCATCCATTCTGAGCCATCAACCGGGGGCTTAATTGGTCCCACAAACGGACCCTTCAAAAGTTCATCCGGGGTCTGGAAACCAGGAGAAGAAAGGCAGTTTGGGGACAAACAATTAGCACAGAGAGGAGAGACCCACCTAAGAACCCAAGGGAATCTGTGATTAGGCTGTTGATTAACCTTTCTGCCTGCCTCGTCCTCTAAAATTATCCTTTTCTCCCATCTCTTGCTGCAGGCTCAAAGCCTCGGGATTGCTTTGACATCTATACCGGTGGACAACAGGGTGATGGGGTCTTCTCCATCTTCCCCACCCACTACACCGAGGGGTTCCAGGTTTACTGTGACATGACCACCGATGGTGGAGGATGGACGGTAAGGGCTGGAGCCACTTGGCCTCCCCTCAAGGTGGACACCAAACTGAGATGCAAGGGAGGAGAAGTGAACCAGGGATGGGGGGGGGATTTCTTTATTGAGGGAGGGGCAAGGAAATCTGGGCTTGGTGTTGTCTTGGGCAGCAAGGAAGGGGATGGGTGGGTCGGAAGGAGCTTGGGAGGCCGACTTTGGAGATTGAAAGCATTTTTAAAAAATGTCTGTGAACCTATCCTTCCTTGATTCCTGCCAATGTCTCTGCTCTTCAGTTAGGAGGAAATTTCTTTCTTTCTTTCTGTTTCCTTCCTTCCTTCCTCCTTTCCCATTTTATTTCTTTCTTCTTTTTTCTGCTTTTCCTGCCTCCCTTCCTCCATCCTTTCCTCTCCTTCCTTCCTTCCTCCCTCGTTCTTTTTTCTTTCCCTCTTTCTTTTTTCTTCTGCTTTTCCTTTCCTCCCTTCCTCCATAACCTTCCTTCCCTTTCCTACCTTTTGCCAGGCATCCAACCTTCTTTCACCCTTGGGAGAATAAAATCTATTTTTTTTTTACCTACACCCCAAAGTCCATCATAATGTTAGAAAAGAAATGGTAACATTTGACCACATTTGATTATCTATCTATCTATCTATCTATCTATCTATCTATCTATCTATCTATCTATCTATCTATCTATCTATCTATCTATCTATCTATGGGGTGGGGAGGAGAAAAACAACCAGCATTGGCTTCATTGTGCGGGTGTAAAATAAACTAATTTCCGGAGAACAGCAGATGGGAAATAAATCTATACAAGTGTAAATGTGAAAGATTGCAATAATGTCAACTGTATTATTAATAGATGTGGATGCCTGGGCCATTTGCAGTACAGAAAAGGGGGTTGTTTGATATGCCAGCAGTTACAGGCTCGCTGGGTACAGTTGAATTGATACACCATAATCAACATAATGAGTCTCAGTTTGTTTTAGCGTAGAATGTTAAGTGCTTTCTAAAGAACAGTTCAGATCCGTGGTTTGCAAACTTGGTAACTTTTAAGATGTGTGGACTTCAACTCCCAGAATTCCCAGGGTGGCTGAGGAATTCTGGGAGCTGGTTCACACATCTAAAAGTTGCCAAGTCTGATAATTTAAAAAACCAGCAACACCAGGTTTAAAAGCTGTCTGGACCCCAGAGTTTGCTGCTTAATCTTCTCCGTTGGTCTCCCTTGTTTTATTCCCAGCCTGAGCAAGGAAAATGATTCTGTGCCTTAAATCAATAAACAAAATCAGGATCAGTTTCTTATGGACTGTCTGGATTTAGAGCTAGATGGAGGGGTTAGAAGTTAATTGATGTCTCTCTGGTTACATCCATCCCATCAACCTTTGGACTTGCTGGATTCTGAGCCAGCTGGATGTCACTATTTTATTTTATTTTTCGTGGAAAGAAATCTCACCCTAAACTTGTTTGTTGGGAATTTGAGGATCATAAAACCAACTTCCTTCCTTCCTTTTTCCTTCTTTCTTCCCTTCTTTCCCCTCCTCTCCTTCCTTCCCTTCCCCTCCTCTCATTCCTCCCTCCCTCCCTTTCTTTTTCCTTCTTTCCTCCCTTCCTCCCCCTCTCCTTTTCTCTTTCTTTTCCTTCCTCCCTTCCCTTCCTTCCTTTCTTTTTCCTTCTTTCCTCTTTCTTTTGTATTTTTTTCTTTTTCTTTTTCTTTCTTTCTTCCCCTTTACTTCCTTCCTTCCTCCCTTCCCTTCCTTTCTCTCCCTCCCTCTGTTCCTTCCTTCTTTCCTCATTGTGCTTGTCAAAGCGAAGCTGAAACATTAGCAGCAGTTCAACCTACTTTTCACAACTGACACTTTCTTATTCATGTTGTATAAATCTAGGAGGCTCCAGCTTGGTTAATTACTTGAATGGGAAAATATTGGGGGAGGGGGGGGGGGAGTCTTTGAATGGGAGTAGCAAGCTTTGTTTTGAAAATAACAGATGCTAGTACTATTTTCGGCAATCTTGCCAAGAAAATCCTGCCTGGTTTTCCACTGTGAAGTTGTCACGAGCCAAAATTGACTTGAAAGAAACCTGATTGTGTGTGTTTTTCCACGGTTCCTTTTGGGTGTGTCTGTATGGGGGGGGGGGGGGAAGCAACAGTTGCAGAGTTTGTACAGTCCTTATTCTTTGGAGTCCCCATGGATTTTCCACCACTTTTGTTTAAATAAATCTACTTAAAGAATAAAGAGGAGAAGAAGTCACAAATGTCTACAGGTGTAAATTACCGGCTTTCCAGTTCTTTCACCTCCAATATTATTATTATTTACAAAAAAAAGTGTGACCAGAGGGCACCTTCAAACACACCTTACCTGCCTCTAGATACCATGAATGCCACGTCACTTCACCAAAATTCCCTTCTAGCCCCCCCCCCCCCAACTATTTAATGGTGTTTCTTTTCCTCTTCACACAATTACACTTAAATGAAAATTGGGTTGTGCGAAGGGAGGAATCGATTTTAAAAGCACCTGACCTTTTTCCTCGGCAACATCCCAGCACCGTCCTAATTTGTTAATTAATCTCTTCTGACAAATTTGTGGGTAGCACGAATACGTAACCTTCGTGCGTGTGGCTTTCGGAAAAAGGGAAAAGGTGTTCCCCCCCCCCCCCTGAGCTGCCACCCACCCGCCTTCCCACCCCTGGGACCATCTCGGTTTCATAAAGAAAGCGGGAATAAATTATTATATGATGGATGTATCGATACTTTATGCAGGCAACCAAACACATCGTGCAGCTTTTCAAATTGGTTCTCATTTCAATTTACCTCAGAAAGTTCCTTTCCCCCAGTGGGTAACAGAACTTCAATTAAAATTCTTCTGGTTTTTGAAGTTCTTCAGACATGGCGTTGTCTGAATTAGGGAATAATCTCTTTGAGCTGGGTGGTTTTCTTGCAGACGTTTCATTATCCAGCTGGGTAACATCATCAGTGCTAGAAGGAAGTGGGGGGGGGAGGAGATTGTGGGGTCCTTGGGGGATCTCTGAACTTTCTTTCTTTCTTGCAGACGTTTCATTACCCAAACTTGATAACTTCACGACTGCTGGTGATGCTTTCTAGTTTGGCTCATGAAACACCTGCAAGTGGACTACTCAGATGGCACCCAAGGAGCCCTCATTACAAGCCACAAATACCCCCCCCCTTTATTCATACACAGAACATAGAGCAATGAAGTGGGGAGGGTCCTTGGAGATCATCCAGTCCAACCTTCTGTTTGAGGATTCCAGACAAATGTCTTCCCGATCTCTTCTTTTGAGGCCCTGCCCTCCTTTGATGGGCATCCGCAACTTCTGGAGGGAAGCCATTCCGCTGATCAATTGTTCTGTCGAGAAATTTCTCCCTATTTCTAGATTGTGTATCTCTTTGATAAGCTTCCGTCTGTTACTTCTACCATTTCTCTCCATCCATTCATCCATCTGTACTTCTTGACCTGCTTGTCAAACCCCTTTTATTTACACGACTATGAATTCCTTTCATTCACACTCAGCAAGGCTTAGTGAAACAGTCTTTCAGAGGAATGTTTATCCACACGAACGTTATCTCGCTTGGAGAGCTGCCAGATAACTAGTTTCCAACCGCAGGGCAAGGCAACCCTTGGCACAGAGTCTCTTATAGTCACAAACAGAACTTTCCACTCTTGAAACGACCGATGGAACGAACTGTTTCCTGCAAACTGTCCTTGTCTTCCGGCAGCTCTGCGCACGGGCACACTGGGAACAGGCTCCAGCTGTTCCTCTGCCTCGCTGCTGCCTTGCTCCCTCTCTGCCTCCCACGCAGAGCCCTCGTCTGAGCTTCCCTCAGCCCCCCAGGACTGGCCCAGGTTCCTCCCCAACCTCCTCACTGTCCGAATCTGCTGCCAGCTCTGCTGGCTGCTGGCAGGCCACCACAGGGGAAGTATGGGCCCTCATTCATTTCATTTCCCCTACAGCCATGGTTATTTTGTTCAATCAACACATTGGCTACGTGGCGCAGCAACCGAAGCCCCTGAGTACAAATTCACAGCAGATTGTCAAATCAAATCATTTACACCCTTTGCTTGACATTTCCCAGCAAATTGGCCAATGAGTAGGCTTGCAGAAAAGCCAATTCGGCCCTTCGGTTGGTGGATGATTCACGCATTATCCAGAGTCATAGAAAAAGGGTGATAGAGCAAACCAGGTTAAGTGGGGCCAGGCAGCACTCAGGAAGGGGTGATGATAAAAAACAAGGAATATATATATATATATATGCAAAACGTCGAGGCATGAGAAGGAACTCGAGCAGCATAATCTTGTTCCTGTCGACAGGCTTTCCAGGTAGACCAAGCAGGAAACATGACAGATATGTTAATTCTACTTTATTCTAGAGCTACGTTAATAGAATTTTACATGTCTGAAAGTACAAATCTCCCACCATTTCTATTAAAGCAAGAGAAATTAGAGAGGGGCCTTTTGGAGTCTCTTTCTCCACCCACAGTAGAGCAGAGGGCTGGGCTCTCTCTTATCGGTTCCTGGAGCAGCATTTCCTTTCCTCATCTCTCAAAGACTTCCTCACGTACTTTACACTTGCTTCCTGAATAGAACATAGAATCACAGGACTGGAAGGGACCTCAGGAGGTCTTCTAGTCCAACACCCTGGCCAAGGCAGGACACCTTGTGTTATCCTGGTCAAGTGGTTGTCCAGTTTCTTCTTAAAAAACTCCAGCAATGGCGCACCCACAACTTCCGAAGGAAAGCCATTCCACTGGTTGATTGTTCTCACTTGTCAGGACATTTCTCCTTAGTTTTAGGTTGTTTCTCTCTTTGATGATCTTCCACCCATTACTTCTTGTCCTGCCCTCCAAAGGGGCTTTGGAGAATAGGTGGATACTGTCTTCTCTATGTCACCCCCCCCCCCCAAGAATTGGAAGACAGCTATCGTCTCACCCCTAGTCCTTCCCTTGGTTAGGCTAGACATAACTAGTTCCCTCAACTGTTCATGGTATGGCTTCCTTAATAAGCAAGAAGCGGAGTCTGGGTCCTGGCAAACCACCTTTTATTGACACGATTGTGAATTCCTTTCATTCCCAGTCCGCAAAGCTTGGCAAACAGTCTTTCAGAGGGATGTTTATCCACACGAACGTTATCTCGCTTGGAGAGCTGCCAGATAGCTAGTTTCCAACCGCAGGGCAAGGCAATCCTTGGCACAGAATCTCTTATAGTCACAAACAGAACTTTCCACTTTTGAAACGACTGAAATAACAAATTGTTTCCTGCAAAAGCCCTCTCTCCATTTGCTCCTCTTTTTGTTTCCTCTGGGAAGGGCCAATCACTTCCAAGGTGTCGCTTTACTCCTAAGATGACCCTGCTTTCTCAGCTGTCCTTATCTTCCGGCAGCTCTGCGCATGCGCACACTGGGAACAGGCTCCAGCTGTTCCTCTGCCTCACTGCTGTCTTGCTCCCTCTCTGTCTCCCATGTGGAGCACTCGTCTGAGCTTCCCTCAGCCCCCCAGGACTGGCCCAGGTTCCCCCCCAACTTCCTCACTGTCCAAATCTGCTGCCAGCTCCACTGCCCGACAGTGGGCCACAACAGGTTTACCCTCCAGGCCTTTTATCATCTTTATTGTTCTTCTTTGCACACTTTTTAGGTCTAACTTGGACAATTCTTGGAAAGTCACCACATTTCTATGCTTTCTTCTTTTTTAATCCTTGCCCCACAACGTGAGCTGTGGCCTGAAGCAGAAGTGGATATAAACAGACTGTGTGTTTCTTCCACAACTTTATCTCATCCCTTTCAGCAAATTCTGAAACTCTTTTAGGAATCAAGAGTTGGGTTAAATGCCCCCTAGTGCTCTATAAATCCTCTTGGATGAGGTCACTGAATTTCTCCAACTCAAAGAGATTCCGCAGTCAGCAAGCTCGCCACAAGCTGCCAGCTTCTTTTCTGAAGTCGAGAGTAAACCAATATCGCTCTGTCCTACACTGGAGGAGGCCGTTGTTGGGGCCTGCCAGTGGCTAGTGGAGCTGGCAGCAGATTCGGAGAGTGAGGAGGTTTGAATCCCTAGTGCCACGTAACAGAGTGAGCTCCCGTGACTTGTCCCAGCTTCTGCCAACCTAGCAGTTCAAAAGCAGGTAAAACAATGCAAGTAGAAAAACAGGGACCACCTTTGGTGGGAAGGGAAGAGCGTTCCGTGCACCTTCGGGCGTCGAGTCATGCTGGCCACATGACCACAGAGACGTCTTTATACAGCGCTGGCTCTTCGGCTTTGAAAGGGAGAGGAGCACCATCACCCCCTAGAGTCAGGAACGACTGGCACAGATGTGCAAGGGGATTTTAGTTTTAGGTTTGGAAAGATCCTTTCTAACTTTTATTCCCAATGCCCATTAATTCACCTGTCAGCTCCTCCAAATTTTATGCCCTAGGCATCAACTCTTTCCCTTCTCACCCACGGTCTTTCTAGCATCCCACCCCACCTTAATAATGTTATCCCATTTTTTCAGGCGCGGCTGCGCAAAGAGAGGAAATCTATCAATTCTATGCCTGCGATCAAAGCCTGCATGGCAAAGGGCCCTTTGAAATTATTCAGGGCAAGTACACAGGACTCAAGGTCACCGAAAGCCCTGGGTATGAGCCTCAAAGGCGCTTTCCCAAAACTAAGCAGAGGACTGTAATTTCTAACGGGCCAAAGAGGGAGTGATTGTATTCCCTGCATTAATTAGTTTAAATAAATTACATTTTGGTTACATTTTGTGCTCAATCCCCTTCCATCCCAACAGCCCTGCCTCGCTTTTAGTGTATGGTCTCCAGCCAATGTAGGGCTTAACTTAAAAAAAGAACCCAGTGGTTTCTTCGTTTGCAAGGAAAACAAAATGATGATGATAATTTATTTAGCTTTTCTAAAGGGAAAAGAGGGTCTTCAAGAGCAGAGGCTCAGCGTTGGTGAAACTAATGAGGCAGCTTCCCTCAGTTTTCTTCAGATGATAGGTTCGATTTTTAAGTTTACCTTAGATAAAGGTAAAGGTTCCCCTCGCACAGATGTGCCAGTTGTTCCTGACTCTAGGGGGCGGTGCTCATCTCCGTTTCAAAGCCCAAGAGCCACTGCTGTCCGAAGACGCCTCCGTGGTCATGTGGCCGGCATGACTCAATGCCGAAGGCTCACGGAACACTGTTCCCTTCCCACCAAAGATTGTCCCTATTGCATTTTTTACGTGCTTTCGAACTGCTAGGTTGGCAGAAGCTGGGACAAGTCATGGGAGCTCACTCCGTTACGTGGCACTAGGGATTCGAACCAACGAATTGCCAACCTTCCTGATCTGCAAGCTCAGTGTCTTAGCCATCACATCTGACTCTGAAGGCAGCTGATAAATGGCATAGGGCCCTGGACCCCTCTCTGCCTCCGACACCGAAGCTCTCCAACTTGAAGCTCTCCTACGGTCATCCCCATCTTGTTTTGAGGTCGTACTTAACTCATTGTCCCATATATTTTTTGCTAAAACCCATCTCCCTCTTTCCATTCCTACATCTCAAATGTCAGTTGCAGATCTGCTTGCTTTTCCCTCGATGACTGCTTCCCTTGGCAGAATGCTATCAAGATGTCATGGTGAGAATCTTCAAATAATTCGTCACTAGGCCCACCAACGCCCTTCAAATGCCTTTGCGTATTTCCCGTCTTCGTCACGAAAGGCACAAATGCTTTACTCATCTTATCACCAAGGACAATCACAGCAGCCCTGCCTAATTAGCATTTCAAATAATCATGATGATTTTCTGATCCTTAGAATGCTCTGAATGCTCTAGCCCTATCAGCCAATATTGCATTAGCTGGAAGATGGAAATGATATCTTTACCTCTGCCTGGTTGCTAAGAGTCAATCCTGATTTGAGGGTACTTAATTCACCCATCGATATGGAAAGAGGCTCAACCCAAGGATGTCACTTGGCTGGATTTGCAACTACACTTAACCATGTTTAGCCATGAAAGCGGAGCAGCTGCCTTCACAAATGTGGCTAGCTTTTGTTCTGACCGAGGCTTCTTCCCAAGAGCCTGAAGCCGACTCCTCGTCCCGACAAAAACCCCTTTTTATCAATTTCATGTGATTTCTGCTCATTCACCCCCAGCAAAGTCTTTCGAAGGAGGATTTACAGTCACAGACCTTCTCTGGCTTGGAGAGCTGCCAGTCCGATCTCTGCAGAACTTGGCAAGGAGCCTCGGAGAGTCACAAACAAATTAAGCGAACTAATGGCCTCCTGCAAACTCCACTACCCTTTTGCTCCTCTTTTATTCCCTCTGGGAGGGGCCATTCATCGTCCCCCTGTGGCCTTACTCCCAAGTCAACCCCTGTTCTTTAGCTCTTCCCTTCGTCTGGCCACACTGCACATGCGCACACTGAGAACAGGCTCCAGCTGTTCTTCTGCCTGACTGATGTCTGACTCCAAAGGCATCTGATAACTGGCATACGGCCCTGACCCCTTCCCTGCCTCCGACACAGAGCCCTCATCAGAGCCTTCCCCAGGCTCCATGACTGGCCCAGGTTCCTCCCCAACCCCCTCACTTTCCGAATCTGCTGCCAGCTGCACTGGCTACTGGCACAGGCCACAACAGTTTTAATCTTGGTTACTCATCTTTCTGCCTTTGCATCTTAACAGAATGACAGAGTTGGAAGGGACCTCAGAGGTCTTCTAGTCCAACCCCTTGCTCAAGCAGGAGACCTAATACCATGTCAGACAAATGACAGTCTGTGTCTCCTTAAGAACCTGCAGGGTTGAAGCACCCAGAACTTCTGGAGGTGATTAGTTGTTCTAATTGTCAGCATCTGAATTTTGATCGTGTGACCACGGGGATGCTGCCAACGGTCGTAAGTTGTGAAAACAGGTCATAAGTCCTTTTCTTCAGTGGGGTTGTAACTTCGACTGGTCTCTAAGCAAATGGTTGGAAGCCAAGAACTACCTAGAAGGTAATTTCAAAACTGTTGTCTCGAAATGAAGGTTTAGCTTGCGTCTAAATCTTTTAACTCAACCAAAGAAGGAGAAAAGCTTGTTCTAAGGAACCCTGTTTAAAAAGTACTGTATGTCTTTGTTCCCGCAGTCCAAGCTTTGCCACCTCTATATCTTCTACATCGTCTTTTTATTTTTAAGGGACATTCGATCTGGGTTTCTAAGCTGAAATCTTCAGGGAAAGGCTAACAGATCTGCTACACAGAAAATTGATTTTGGTTTCGCTTCCCACAATTAGGTTATTTTACCAGGAATGGCTTCTTTTTTTTTTTTTTGCCTTGCCAGCGTCTCAGACCTGGACTAAATTTTCTCCCTCTTGGGATTTAACAAATAGATCAGTTATAAATGAATACTTGATCTAAGATAATTGCTTAAGCTCTTTTGTTTCACCTTCAGCACCAAGACCTGCTAAATTTTACCTGCTTTCGAAGCCATGGTTTTTTTTTTTAACCGTTTAACAAACCTACAGACCAACGCTGGTTCATTTTCTGAAGCTGGAAGGAAACGCTGTTCAGTTTTCTTGACCCTCAGCTATGTTAGGCAACATTTCTTGCATAACTGGGTAAATAAAACCAGTTCCTTACAGATGCAAGCACAAATCTCAATGCTTTAGCTTTTAGCAGATTTACTGACTTGCACTAGCAGAGAATAAGACTTATTTTCACACTCCTACTGGCTATTAAAAGGCATTTCCTGAACAGCAAAGAGTTGAGAGATTTAAGATGGGTGGGCTTCGACTTCCAGAATTCCCCACCATCCATTCTGGCAACGATAAAGCCATGCCCATATTCTGATGCCAGCTGTGGGAGGAGAAAAGAAGGGGAGACATGATACCAGTCTTCCAATATTTCAGGAGCTCCTACAAAGGCAAGGGGGTCAAACTATTTTCCAAAGCACCAAATGACAAGATCAAAAACAATGAACTCATCAAAGGGAGAAGCAACCTGGAACTAAGGAGGAATTTCCTGATAGTGGGGAAAAAATAACCAAAAGGCAAGAAAAACAATAATGGATGGACATTTATCAAAGAGAGCTCCAACCTGGGACTTGCCTCCAGAAGTTGTGGGTGCTCCATTACTGGAGGTTTTCAAAAAGAGACTGGAAAATCATTCTGTCAGGTTTCCGAAAGATGCCCCAATTAATTCATGAACCTCGATCCAAGTTTCAAAGGAAACCCAGTCATTTATTAAGAACACCATTTCGGCAGTGCCCCATTGCAGTCAGATCTGACCTCCTTTGAATTATGGCTGAGCATTGTCCCTGTTTTTTCCCTCCCCTCAGCCTGTGTCATAAATCACATTCTCCAACAAGGTGCACGCCTCCCAAGCCTGCTGTAGTAATCTGAGAACGCATAAAGTTGCCACATTTATTGTATAAGGTCTCCTACGTGAGCAGGGGGTTGGACCAGAAGACCTCCGAGGCCCCTTCCAACTCCATTATTCTATATTCTAAAGTATGCTCCAATTTTTCCAAGTGGTTTAGAATCCAACTGCAGTCAGGATAAAACTCAGCAATTGAGAGGAGTCAATTCCTTGTGTGGAATTTTTCAGGAAATGAGAACAGATAAAAGATGAACAGAGTCGGAAGGGACCTTATGGGTCATCTAGTCCAAACCCCCTTCACCCAAGCAGGAGACCCTACACCATTTCTGACGACGACAGTCCAGTCTCTTCTTGAAAGCTTCCAGTGATGAAGCTCCCACGAATTCAGAAGGCAACTTCTGTTCCATGGGTTGATTGCTCTCACTGTCAGAAAATCTCTTCTTATTTCTAGGTTGAATCTCTCCTTGTTCAATTTCTATCCATTATTCCTTGTCTGGCCTTCAAGTGCTTTGAAGAATAGCTTGACCCCCTTCATCTCTGTGGCAGCCCCACAAATATTGGAAGAATGCTATCCTGTCTCCCCTGGTCCTTCTCTTCACTAGACCAGCCATGCCCAGTTCTTGCAACCTTTCATCATATGTTTTAATCCCTAGTCCCCTCATCATGCTTGCTGTTCTTCTCTGCACTCTTTCTAGAGTCTCAACATCTAAGTTTCCCTCCCCCCTCGTGTCTGACTCAATATTGTCTAATTTTAGACAAATAAAAAAACCCTCTCTTCATCATCTACCTCTTTGCTGCAAAAGGGACAACAGTGCTTCTTCAGCATGCAATCCGGCCCCCACTGCGTTCCTGGGTTGCTCCTTCCTTTTTCACTCTTTCATGTTTCTCCCAGCTATTTTTTTTTAATGAGACCTTTCTTAATTGTTCCCCAGCAGTTCTCTATTTTTTTTTAATTTCTATTTGTATTGTTTGGCACCTCAGTCTGGCCTCCTTGATGCATTCATAAAAGGAAATTCTACTGCGCCCAATGATGCAAAAAACAAACAAACCCCAAAACCAAATAATAATAATAATAATAATAATAATAATAATAATAATAATAATAATAATAATAATAATAATCCTGCAAAAGGAATAAATAATGCAAAAAGGAAAAAAGGGGGCTGGGAAAAATCAAAAGAGGAAAGTTTTTGCCGTTCAGCTGCAAACTGGGAGGCTGCTGCTTTCTCTTCACAAGAAGATGCAAACTTCAAAGAGAAATAGCAGGGACAAAAGCCACATTTTGTCTGCCCCCAATAAAGTCCTTGTAGTATATCAGAGGTGTGTGTGTGTGTGTGTGTGTGTGTGTGTGTGTGTGTGTGTGATAACCTAATCACAAATAATTTATGCAGCATGAAATTGCCAGAAAATTCATTGCAGATTTAAAAAAAAAAAAAAAAGCTGAGAATTCACTTTGTGCAACTCAAGAGAGATTAATGTTTTTTCAGGATATTAATGTACCAGATTACCCAATTAATTAGTAATGGAAGGGACAGGACAGAATAGAATAGAATAGGACAGGACAGGGCAAGACAAGACAGAATAACAAAGTTGCAAGGGAGCCTGGAGGTCTTCTAGTCCAGCCCCTTGATCAGGCAGGAAACCCTACACCATTTCAGACACATGGTTGTCTAATCTCTTATTAAAAACTTCCAGTGTTGGAGCATTCACAACTTCTGGAGGCATGTTGTTCAACTGATTAATTGTTCTCACTGTCAGGAAATGTCTCCTTAGTTCTAAGTTGCTTCTCTCCTTGATTGGTTTCCACCCGTTGCTTCTTGTCCTATACCCTCAGGTGCTTTGGAGAATAGCTTGACTCCCTCTTCTTTGGGGCAGTCCCTGAGATATTGGAAGACCACTGTCATGTCTCCCCTGGTCCTTCTTTTCATTAAACTAGACAAACCCTATTTCTGCGACCATCCTTCCCACAGCTGGCAACAAACTTGGTTCACAGATGACTTCCTCTCTGGAAACAAATACTGTGTGTGTGTGGGGGGGGGGGGTAAGACACCTTTAACACCCCTCAGGGTGTGTGTTCTGTTAAGATACAGCCTGTTGTGCCTTAGAACGGCTTCTATTGTGCTGCACAGTGGAGTTGCCATGGTAACAGCTTCACAGTACTCCACAAGGCGGCTCCCTCTGGTAAGGGGGGAAATCCAACATTAGAAATTACGTTTGGTCCGGACATTTCCCCCTATCAATAAACGCCAGGCTATCAGCTGGCGATTGAATAAAGGAAAGTGCCTCTGTGTTGCAGATGGTTTTGGAGAAAGCGGGAAAGCTCCTGAGATGACCCTCTGGAGGGCCCTCAAGTCATCTTCTCGAGTTCCTTTCCAATTAAAGTGAACCCAAGCTAAGTTCAGAGCGATGAAATCCGGGGATGAGAGCTTAATGAATAGCAAGCGGTCAGTGGCATTTTCCTTATCCCAGTCAATAAATTAACCTTTCATCAAAGGAAGACGTCTCCCTGGGCTAATTTGAGAGTCTCACCAGAAAACGGATTGTTCAAAAAATCTTCTCCAGCTTGGAAAGCCCCCCAGGCGGCTGAACTGCTAGTGGCTGGAAGAGCCTTTGTTGAGAATCTGGGAAGAAGACAGCTACACCTGTGATGCTGTCCAGGTTAAGAAGGCTGACTTTGATTTACAGGTAGAGAAGGATTGATTGATGTACCTTCATCAAATGAGTGTTGACCTTCAGCAACCCCATAGGTAAATATTCTCCATGGTGACCTGTCTCTAACCTGGCCCTTCAGATCTTCCAATGGGTCTCTCATCACTACATCCCCCTTGTTGCTGGTCACCCTCTTCTCTTTAGCATCTTTGTGGGCATCTCTGGAAATAGCATGGCTCCCACTTAGATGGACAGATGGGTAGATGATGGATGGATGGATGGAGAAAGGGACGGAGTGATGGGTGAATGGAGGGATAGACTGATTATGTACCATCAAGTCAGTGTTGCCCTTCAGCAAGTCGAGGACTAGCCCCCTAAGGTCTAATAATTGACGGAAAGGGAGCGGAGATGCTAATCGGCACCCTCTCTTTCCCCAGACGACACTTTCCCACTTGCTAGAGGAACAATCGTTAGCCACAACCAACCCCATCGGGAAGGCGGGAGGGTTTCCCGACAGCCCGTCTTAAAGCAGAAACCGGTCAATTGGACGGTCCTTTCCTTCCCAGCTGAAGGGCTTAAGGGCTGCTTTTCCACACAACCTCAACCGCCTATTAGTCTTGACAGGCAGTGTTTGCGGACTTCCCGATGCTGAACCACTCCAGTCTAATTAGCCAATTTCCAACCCTCCAATTAATGCGCATTTTGCACTCAAAATCTAATAAGGCAGCGTGATGGCAAAAAGCAAGAGACGCGGGGGGGGGGGGGGAACAAAGCGACAGGGACTCGGCCATCAGCAAGCGGAGTTTTGTGGGGGGGGAAGGGTTAGGTTTTTTTTTTTGTATGTGTGTGTATTTTTGGGTTTGTGCCCACTCTTGTTAATTCTGTCCCCCCCCCCTTCCAGGTCTTTCAGAGGCGCGAGGATGGATCATTGAATTTCTTCCGTGGCTGGGAAGCTTACAAAGATGGATTTGGAAAACTCACGGGAGAACACTGGCTGGGTATGTCCACCGCTGGGGAGTGCTGGACAGGGAATTCTAGTCCTGCCCTAGGTAGGAGAGCAGGCTAGATGACTTTGAGCCAAGCACAAGGAGAAGGTGAGTTCTAGTCCCACCTTAGGCATGAAAGACAGCTGGATGATTTTGGGCCAATCGCCAGGAGACAGTGAGTTCTAGTCCCACATTATCTCTCCAAGCGAGATAAGTTCCGTGTGGATAAACGTCCCTCTGAAAGACTGTTTCACTAAGCCTTGCGGACTGGGAATGAAAGGAACTCACAGTCGTGTAAATAAAAGGGGTTTTGCCAGGACAAAGACTCTGCTTCATGCTTTCTAAGGAAGCCCGGGTCAGAACAGTTTAAAGCAGTAAGAATCCCATCCTCAAAATCATGTAAACATCGAGTCCAGGCTGGAAGGGACCCTGGAGGTCTTCTAGTCCAGCCCCCTGCTCAAGGCAGGAGTCCTTGGGTACCCATGGTCAGGAAGGAGAAGCGCAAAGCTGATGGCTTTCTTCCTCTTTTCTTCTCCAGGTCTGAAGCGAATCCATGCTCTGAGCACACAAGGAACCTATGAATTGCGCATCGACCTGGAGGACTTTGACAACGGCACGGCCTATGCCCATTACGGGACTTTTGCCGTTGGTCTCTTCTCCGTGGACCCGGAGGAAGACGGCTACCCCATCACGATTGCTGACTATTCTGGAACAGCAGGTAGGTCTCCTGTCTAAACACCTGCCTTTCGGGGAGTCTTGCTTCTTTTTTCTCCGGTCCTTGGGGCTCTCTTGAGCGTAGCCATTTTCTGGCAGACGTTTCTACACCCAGCTAGGTAACATCATCAGTGGTAGTAAAGAATTCATGACAGACTACGATGCAATACACCCAACCTAATCAAATACATTAAGATTGAAATACCCAAAATCATGGGCCTCATCAACCTGGATATGTTTTAATCCTTGCATATTTTGTGTGTATTTTTCGCATTATCATTCTGACGGAAGATAGGAAGGGGGAGGAAAAACCGCTGCTCCCTGCTCAGAGTATGAGAGAACCCCCCCCCCCCGCCCCCAGCCTTATTAAACAGCCTGGCCTACCACAGTAGCAAAATTTCCACTTCAAACACCCATTCAGAATTTAAACTTCATGTCAGAAATCAATATTTCACCCCAAGGTAAAGGCGGCTTCAGCCGGAGTATCCACTCTGCAAACGTGATGGGAAGACATCCGACAGTGAGGCTGATCTGGAAATGAGCATTTCTGGTCTTTCTGACAGGACAAAAACAAAAAACGCCACAGTGTTTTATCTCCGCTGCCTTACGAAATCCAACCAGCCGGACTATTCCTGGGCTCACAATTCTGTTTGATCCCTTAAGTCTTCCTCAAACCTGCTTTTGCAGAATACAGAATTACAGCATTGGAAAAGGACCCCGGAGATCTTCTAGTCCAGCCCTGAGCTCAAGCAGGGCATCCTATACCAGGGGTCAACAACCTTTCGGACCTCGGGGGCCACTAAATTCATAATTTTAAATCCTGCGGACCACTAATACGATCTGCCTAATGACCGCCTGGGTGGGTGTGGCTAGGTGGTCATGTGACTGGGTGGGCATGGCCAACTTGATGTCACTCATGTCGAGGGGCGCCTCGCCAGCCGCTGCTTGCTCCCTCCCTTCCCAGCCCCTCCTCGCCTGCCCGCCAGGGCTCCTTAGGGCCCCAGAAGGAAGCAGCCACTGGAGCTAAGCAGCCCCCAGGAGAAAGAGTTGGCAAAACAACTCAGTTCAAATTGGATCCGGCCAAGAAGAAGGCTCAGCAGAAGCCCCTCACTGCGGACTAGGAGCATAGGCTTTCCAAGCAGAGGGAAGACCTGCAGGAGTGAAAGGCCAGGTACCGGCGCCTGGAGGCTCAGCGGGCTGAGATGGTCAGCCAGTTCCAGGCCATGATGCAGTCCTACTGGAACAAGGCCCTCTGGCTCTTTGCCACCAGTTCCTGTCAGACGCAGAGGTTCAAAGACAAAGGATGACCTTGGCTTTCTAGAAAGAATTTTTGTTATGGCTACGTAGCATCTCACTCCGTACATTCCCCCCTCCCATTTTCCCACCATAGAAAATGCCTAGTGGAATAACAGAAAGTGTGGCAGGCCAGAGACCCAAAAGAAAAGATGGCTGCAGGCCTGACAGGAGCATCCTAGCGTAAATTGTCATTTGATGGTGGAGACAGTTCTCCCAGGGGCTTGATGGGTCTCCATGCTGGATGTTCCAACCGAGATGAGGTTGGAGACATCCTCACGGAGGGAGAAGGACCTCAGTAGCTTCTTCTACCGTTCCATGAAACTCCATTCTGACTCATCTTGCCAACCTAACCTGTTTTCTCCTTTCTAGGCGATTCTCTCTTGAAACACAACGGCATGAAGTTCACCACCAAAGACCTTGACAATGACCACTCGGAGAACAACTGCGCTGCCTTCTACCATGGGGCTTGGTGGTATCGCAACTGCCACACGTCCAACCTGAACGGTCAGTACCTCAAGGGCCACCACAGCTCCTACGCAGACGGGATCGAGTGGTCCTCCTGGACAGGCTGGCAATATTCGCTCAAGTTCACCGAAATGAAGATCCGGCCGGTCAGAGATGAGAAGTAGAGCTGAAGCCCCCTCTCCCCCCCCTCTGTTCCTCCTTTTGTTCCTCTCCCGACTTCCCCCTGAAGCTGACTGTGGTTTGGTCTGGAGCAGGGGTCGGCAACGTTAAACACTCAAAAGAGCCACGGAGGTCCTGACTGGAAGTCCCCCGTTCAAGTCCGGTGCCCCCCCCCCGCCCCACGACAGAGTCTCCTCCTAGCATGGCGTCTTTTTTTCCTCTACCTGTCCTAACCAAAATCCCTAACCCTCGGTCTATCCATTGCGGAGCCGACCGGCGACAGGTAGCCCCAGCATAGGGATGAAGGAGTCACGTGGGGCTCCAGAGCCGTGGGTTGCTGACCCCTGGCCTGGAGAAACGCAGAAGCTGAGACATTCCCTCGCCCACCTCTTACACTTGACTGTGTCAAACGTTCTCTTTGTGTACTCAACCGAGTTTTTTGGAGAAGACACGACTCGTATACCTCTCTCTGACGGGAGACGGGCATTCCTGTACATCTGTTCTGTTCTCTACACTCAAAAGGACAGGCTTCCCTCCTCACTTCATCCTGATGGGTCTAATCCAGTGATGGTGAAACTGTGGCACACCTGACACAGGTGGCACGCGCAGCCCCCTCTGCGGGCATGGGAGCCGTCGCCCCAGCTCAGTTCCATTGTGCATGCGCGCACGCCTCCCGCCGGCCAGCTGATTTTCAGGCCTGTTTTTGCTTCCAGGAGGCTTCAGGGAAGTCTGCTAGGCCCCAAACACGGTCTGGAGGGGGTCGCGCACACATGTGAGGCGGTAAAAGCAGCAGGGTGTGGGGGGTGTTGCACAGGCATTGCATTATGGGTGTGGGAACACGTACGCACACTTTCGTCACACGAGGACAAAAAAGTTACCCATCCCTGGTCTCATCCTGTACCTCCCCTACCAATTCGAGATGTGATTTTAAGAGAGGTCCTTTGCTCTCCTGAGAAATTAGCCTTGCTTCAAGAGCATCTTCTCAGGGAACTCCATTTTAAAAAATGCCCTAATTATTTTTATGGAGAGCCACACATTAATTATTCAGCCAAGGTGAGCACCAACAAGGAAGACGAGGGAGGAACGGTCTTACCACTAACAAGAATGTGTCACAGTTTAGGAGATGCTCAGGGTGAACGGGGGGGGGGGGGGGGGGACACACATACAAATTGCATGGATGGAGATAGGAGGTAAATTTGTCATTAGATGCTAATTGGTTTTGTTGTCTGAACGCCACGTAATACAGAAATGGGTTGGTGCTAGAGATCTAGATAAAGCCCGGCCAATGATGAGAAACATGTATTTTCCACCTGGATGAACCAGCCGAGAGAACCCAGCCGCACGGCAGAAGATATACAGGACTTATCAAAGTCAAGTTCCTGAGGTTTTCCATATACCGCTTCGATCTAGCGTAAGTTGTGAGTTACCCTATTTTTTTCAGAGTATAAGATGCACTTTCCACCCTAACCCCTAAAAAGAGGGTGAACATTTGGCTGTATCTTATATAACGAATGTAGCCCCGCCCACCCGCCAGCCCACACCCTTTGACCTCTGCCTCCCAGCAATTTGCCTCCTTGCAGCAAACAGCAAACAGCTTGCTTCAGTTTCAGCGCAGCCTGATTAGCAGAAGCAGCTGATTGTCGGCCTCCCAACCATCAGCTGTTTTAGACTGCAGGGATTGCCATTGCCTATTAACACCTCCGCGCACCCCATTTTCAGTCTCCGCATCCCGTTTTCAGCCTCTGCATGCCCCGTTTTTGGCCTCTGCATCCCGATCCAACTGGCAATCAGCTGCTTGTGCTAATCAGGCTGTACTGAAACTGAAACAGGCTGTTTGCTGCAAGGAGGCAAACTGCTGGGAGACAAGAGGCATATTTTTTTTTCTTGTTTTCCTCCCCAAAGTCTAGGTGCGTCTTATACTTCAGAGTGTCTTATACTCTGAAAAATACGGTACTTTGTAAGACTCTCTTGGAGTTGAAGAAGATGGGAATAATGCTGGTGACCGGAATAGCTATTCCAGGAAACAAAAGGAGATGTATTTGTAGCTGGCGGTTGACTTGAGGGGATCCTGGAAACATGGAAATTAAAGTGTCTTTTTCAAAATAAACTTACATGCAGGTAGTCCTTGACGTAGAACCATTCACGACAGGTGCAGAATGCTAGGGACCCAAATTTATTTTGCTAAGCACACTGGTTTTTAAGTGGGGCACGCCCGATTTTAGAACCGGGCGCCATGGTTGTTAAATTAATTGTTGCAGTTGTTAAGTGAATCACATGGTCAGAAGGCAAATCTGGCTCCCACCCACCCCCCAATTGCCTTTGCTGGTTGGAAGCCACTGGGAAGATCACATATGACAGTCCTGTGCTGGTTGCCAAGCACCTGATCACGTGTCTGTCGGGATGCTGCAATGGTTGTAAGTGTGAGGACCCATTGTAAGTAAGTCCCTTTTCCAGTGCTATTGTAACCTCAAACTGTCACTAACAAATGGTGGTAAAGTCAAGAACTACCTGCCTAATGTTTGATTTTATATAATTAGAACATGCATTTTCTTTGGTAAATATTGTCTTGGTTTTGATCTCGGATTTTCCTTTGTAAAGCCAAGTTATAAACAGAAAAAAATAAAATGGTTTATCCTTACCGATCTTTGCCACTTTCTTTTCTTGGGTCCGTTCTTTCTTTCCTCCAAGAAAATTCGGATGCTGTAATTATTTCTCTCGGGATGCGCTGTGTTAGAAATTAAAATGGTTAAAATGGTTGCAGGCATCCTCAGCGTAACACCCACAGCTGACCCCAAAATTTCTGCTGCTAAACGAGACGGTGAAGCGGGTTTTTGCTACATTTTACCACCTTTCCTGACACGGTTGTTAAGTGAATTGTTGCACTTGTTAACTTCACAACACAGTTGTTAAATGAATCTGGCTCCCCCACTGATTTTACTTGTCAGAAGGTCGCAAGAGGGGATCACGTGGCCATGGGACACTGCGACCACCATAAATGTGAACCAGCTGCCAATCACCGAAATTTGGAACCAGCTGCCACATTTTGATGACTTTGGAGAATGCTACAACAGTTGTAAGTGTGAAGAATGGTCACTTTTTACAACGCCGTTGAAACTTGTATCACTAAAAAATGGTTGTAAGTCAAGGACTACCTATCTTTGAATTTACGGAGCCCCTGGGGTCTTCCAACCACATTTTCATAACTGAAGCTCCAAAGGAATCCTTCAGCAGAATCCTTTGTTTAAAAAAAACCCTGCTTGTCTTTACAGCAATGGCTCACGGATAGGATTGCAAGCTTGGTCGGGAAAAATAATATTCATACGGCTGGCAGGCAAAAACTTGGCAATTTGACTGTTTCTAATTTCTCCCTAAGGGCTGCGGTGGCTCAGTGGCTAAAGACGCTGAGCTTGTCAATCAGAAAGGTCGGCAGTTCAACGGTCCGAATCCCTAGCGCCACGTAATGAAGTGAGCTCCCGTGACTTGTCTCAGCTTCTGTCAGCCTAACAGTTGGAAAGCACATAAAAAATGCAAGTAGACAAATAAGAACCACCTTTGGTGGGAAGGAACAGCGTTCCGTGAGCCTTCAGCATTGAATCATGCCGGCCACATGACCACGGAGACGTCTTTGGACAGCGCTGGCTCTTCGGCTTTGAAATGGAGAGGAGCACCGCCCCCTAGAGTCAGCACTTATGACTAGCACTTATGTGCGAGGGGAACCTTTACCTTTAATTTCTCCCTGAAAAGTTGGAGCTGCCTTTTGTTCACATACAGTTGTAGCCTCTGTTCTGAGGGTGTTTGCACGCTTCAAAACCAACACTCTGTGCTATTTGTCCGGAGTTGACAAAATCAAGACTGAAAAATATGAACAAACGTATAATCAGCTGCAGCTTGTATCACTTTGGAATCTCTTTAAAACAATTTTCGACTGCAAATGAGGTGGGGCTCTCTCTCTCTTTCTCTCTCTCCCTTTTTTTCTCCCCCTTCCAATGATTTCCTTCCAGAAAAGGAAAAAAAGAAAAGAAACAGAGAGAAAAAGAGAGAAAGGGAGGGAATAACTTCCATTTCCACTCAGATGGGGTAAAGGAAGATTCCAATTCTGAATTCTTGTTGCCCTTAACTAGCCTGCTGAAAAGAAAAGAAAAATCAGATGCATTTGGATAATGACTTTCCTAGGGAATGGGAGATTCATTCATTTTTCACCCCATCAATGTGGAAGACAGATGTAAACTGAGTTCTATTTAGCTTTGGGAACATGTATTTCTGCAAATGAAATGGGCTTCAAGCAAGGCTGTTAGGATTTGTCCTCTCTTCTTCCAACAACTGACCCACCCCGACTGTAGCACTGATGACGTTACCACATTGGGCCATGAAACGCCTGCAAGCAACCAACCAACCTCAGAGCTATTGTATGCAAACAGGGAAGAAGTCACTGGTAGTGATGATCTTACTTGGGTCTTAAAACGACCGCAAGAAAAAAACCTAGCTTGGAGTTACTGTATATAAACGTGAGCAAACTTCAACTTCCGCCTACCACTGATAATGTTACCTAGTTTGGTAATGAAATGTCTGAGAAAACAACTAAGCTCAGAGAGTACCTCGCTTGTCCTCCTCTTCCTTCTCTCCACAAAACCCACTCCTGCCTAACATTGATGATGTTACCCATGTGGGTCATGAAATGTCCTCAAGAAAACAGCAAAACTCAGAGAGCACCAGGGACCCCATCTCCACCCCTCTGTAGCCTTCAAAAACCTGCAGTTAGAAAGCAGTGGTTAAGGTTTTGTTCACCACAATTTGAAAATGCAGAGTCATGGCAAGGAGTGCCTGCTGGAAAAATAATAATAATAATTCTGCTGAGAAATTCAGAAGCTGCAGGTTGGTGAGTGAAGTAGCCAAGATGCTCAGACCAGAGGTGTGTTTGTAAGGTGGTTTGTTCAGCTCAAAAAAAAAAAAAAAAAAAGGCAAGCCAGTCTCCCCTTGTTAGCCCAGAGCTAAAATGAAATTATTTTGGTCCTTTCAAGCCAAGAGACTTTTCCCCATCTTGGTTTCAAATCCAAGACGTGAACACATTGAAATGAGAGGTTGAAAACATCCCAATTGAAAGCAGAAAAGAATTCACAGCAATAAAAGGACCCGCAACTCTCATTCGGTAACAATGAGTGCACTATTTTTGAACCTCGGTGATTCTAAGGTGTGTTGTCACTATCAGAGGCACCACACTGTCCCAAAACAACAACATGCAGGGAGTCTCGCAACAGATCAATCATTTCCCACCTGCCTTCTAGGTATTTTGAGATTCTGACATACTAACCAGTACCTTTCTAGCGCCACTCGTATAAACATCAGCCTGGCCAAATCTTGATGAAGTTTAATGGGACTTTTGGCTCTTTAGTTAAAAGCTTCCTGCTTCCCCTTCTATTTTAAAGCACTCATTAAGAAGTTGCCTCTTCAGTTATGTTTCCAAAGCCTGGTTTGTCCCAAGGCGAGGACCATGGTTTGCCCCAAACCCTCTTCACTTCCTTCAGCAGTCCTAGTTTTTACCCATAAACCAAGGGTTCAGGTGTGCTTAAAGAGGGCTAGGAGGGGGGAGAAAAACCAGGGTTTTTAGAGGCTTCGCACACAAATTAAATACGAGTGAAGGGCAAAAGCAATCAAGATGATTCCCTTGCTTTCTCCGCTTCTCCCGTGGAGCTTACGTGGGTCTCATCAGGTTGTCATTTTCACCGTATCCCAACCATTCATTATGGTATCTTAGGCTCTGGAATGTGTACAGCAATAAGCACAATAAAGGGAAAGGTGAGGACTAATGAGGTGCCTTATTTAAAGACAGAGAAGCGCCGATATTCAGACCCCGTCTGCAAAACCATCAGAGGAGGTCTGAACCCCGTAGAAATAAAAATGTAAGTAATTCAACCACCTTTCACTTATACTCCATTCCATTCTATCCATCCCTCGCTCCCTTGCTCCATCCTTCCATTTCTCCATGCATCCATCCATTGCTTCCTTCCGTTGTTGCATCCACCCATCCAACACTTTCTAACCCTTATTATTTGGGAACATCTGTAGCTCAGGGTTGAACGGAGGCCTCCTTGGAGCTCTCTGAGCTTGGTTGTCTTCCTGCAGGCATTTCACGACCCAGCTAGGTAACATCATCAGCCCTGGAAGGGAAGGGGGTTTGTGGGGAGGACTGTGGGTCCTTGGTGCTCTCTGAGCTTGGTTCTTTTCTTGCAGATGTTTCATGACCCAAACCAGGTAACACCATCAATGCTGCTACCTAGATGGGTCACGAAACGCCTGCAAGAAAACAGCCAAGCTCAGAGAGCACCAAGGACCCCTCCCTTTCTAACCAGAGCTCCGACTTGCCAAACAATCGCTTGACTCTTCAGTTGGCTCCTCAACTTGTTTCCTCTACTGCCTCCTCTTACTTGGCACCTTTTGTTATGGCTATTATTACTCTGCTGTTTTGCATACCATGTTTTCCTGAAAATAAGACCAGATCTTATATAAATTTTTGCACCAAAAGACGCATTAGGCCTTGTTTTCTGGTTAGGTCTTATTTTGGGGAAAATGTGATACTAATTGTGTCTGTCTGGCTGATGAGCTACATTGGGTCTTATTTTGGGGGTAGGGCTTATATTACAAGATTCCTGAAAAATCATGCTAGGGTTTATTTTCCATTTGGGTCTTATTTTAGGGGAAACAGGGTAGATGTAACCGAAATCTGTTGAAAATGTTTCTGTTACTGTATATCTAAACTATTTCTCCGGAGCTATCCATGGTGCTGGAACCCAAGTTCCAGTCTATAGAAGCATAATCTTTTGGGATACAATCATTCCCTCTTCAAGTCTTTTATCCTTTAAAAAAAAAAAAAAACAACAACCCAGGGTTTAAATTACAGCAGATGCAAGGTCCAAAAAAAAAAAAAGAAACACTGAACCTTCTTGGGTCCCTGGTTAACTTTTTGAGATTGGCCTATGTTGACTGGACGCTGTCAGGTGCTAAGCCCATCTCCTTGAGTCCAGCTTGATTCCTCAAGATCTCATCATTCCCCTACCCATGAAATGTTGCACCCAGGGTAAAAGTGGCTTGGTCTTACTTTCTTCCAAGTAACTCCATCTCTTTCTTTCACAATGAGATAGCAGAAGGATAAAGGAGACAACACACCAGGGCAGTAATGACCTTATGATTGGAAAAATAGGATGGTCGATTTCTCCAGGAGATAGAAAAATTATCCAACACATTCCTGAAGGGCTTTTGGCTCTTTAATGAAAAGCTTCTTTCCCAAGGAACAGAACATTGAGATTTCTGGCGATAGTCTGGTCCACTCTGGATGGCTTTCTTGGAAACAATTTAGAAATGGGGCCCTCTGATATATTTTCTTTTTCTACTTCCCAGAGTGATCTACAGATAGTCCTTGATTTATGACAATAGAGTATATGACTATAGACTGGACAACAACAATATGACTATATAACTATAAACTTCCATTGCAAAGCATGGCAAGTAAGACAACTTACCCCATTTTAAGACTTTTCTTGCTACAGTTGTGGTGGCCCACTGCAGTTGTTCAATTTAGTGACACGGTTGTTAAGTGAATCCGTCTTCCTCGTCGAATTTGCTGACCAGAAGATGGCTGAAAGGGATCCAAGACCCATGGGGCAAGTTTTTAAGAAGAGGCGGGATAACCATTTGTCTGAAGGCATCGAAGCAGAGCCACCCGAACAAATAGGCTTAAAAATAGTTCCTATCCTTGAGCTGTCAGGGCTCATAGACACAACCATAATCACTCCACGCACACGCGGAAACGTATGACTAGGTTTTTTTTTCTTTCTCTTTCTTTCGTTTATTCCCCAAATTACTTGCATAGGGATTATGCTCTGTTCAGTTGACTCCTGAAGCCTTTTTCCAGGAGTGGATGCAGCCCCAAGGCAGTGGAGGTTTGTCATGGGAGTTTCCCTTCTCCTAGACGGTGGTTCTGCCGCTTGATCTGCCGTTGGGGCGTGGAGCCCTCTTCCGCCTTCAAACCCGTTGACTGTCTTCTCCCGTAACCCTGGGAAGGGGCCCTTACGAGGTGCTCCCAGCCGGGCCAGCTGGGCCAAGGTTTTTTAAGGAGGTGTTACTCCTCCATCACTCACCCTTTGTCCTGGCTTGTGACAGGCAGAGCCTGGCTTCCCAAACGTTGGGCCCAGGATGGCGGGTTTATACATGATGTACAATGACAATAAAGACTATACTGTACTGTACTATATAAGTGACACAGTGGTTCAGTGGCTAAGACACTGAGCTTATTGATCAGAAAGGTTGGCAGTTCAGCGGTTCGAATCCCTAGTGCCCCGTAACGGAGTGAGCTCCTGTGACTTGTCCCGAACCTAGCAGTTTGAAAGCATGCAAAAAATGCAAGTAGAAAAATAGGAACCACCTTTGGTGGGAAGGGAACAGCGTTCCGTGCACCTTTGGCGTTGAGTCATGCCAGCCACATGACTATGGACACGTCTTCAGACCGCGCTGGCTCTTCGGCTTAGAAACGGAGATGAGCACCGCTCCCTAGAGTCGGGAACAACTAGCAAATATGCGTGAGGGGAACCTTTACCATTTAATATACTGAACTGTACTGTACAGTATTATACTATACTGAAGTGGTGTAGGGTTTCCTGCCTAGGCAGGGGGTTGGACTAGAAGACCTCCAAGGTCCCTTCCAACTTTGCTCTTCTAGTCTATATCGAGGCACCCCAAAACAACCCAGGCATGAAAAAAATTCTATTTTGCGGTCTAGACAACGGGAAAAGAGGAAAAAAAGACTCGTAAAAGTCATCCAAAGTCAAGTCGAATAGCTGTTGCTTTTATCCTTCGACGGATAGAAGGCTGCCGCTTTGATGAAGAAGAAGAAGAAAAGGCAAAAACTCCAGGCTTCCGAAGGTTTCCTCATGGGATGTTAATTACATTCTCTGTTCTCGCAGCTTGAGAATATTTCCCCCGTCTTCCTTCCAAGAGCCGTTCTATAGATTGCAACCTTGATTAAAATTCCAGAGGATCCATTTTTATTCGTTCCAAACTCCAAGCTGGTTTACGTAGGCCTCAATCTCGGCTTGCTCAGCTTCTGCGGAGGTTCTTGCAGCCAGAAAACAAACTAGCTAGGAAAAAACAACAACACACCCACCCACACCCACAAAACCTCCCAAATGGATCATTGTATTTGGACAGCTTAATTTGGCCAGGCAGGTTTGGAGAGAGAGTGGGGAGAGGGAGGAGGAGAGACACAGAGAGAGAGAGAGACAGACAAAGAAACAGAGTCAGAGAGAGAGAGAGAGAGAGGGAGGGAGGGAGGGAGGGAGAGTGAATATTCCACTTTCCCATCAGTAAGATTATTTTATGGTTCAAAAACCTGACAGAAGACCTTTCGGAGAACTTGTCCCGCAACGCCAGGAAAGATTGTAGATGGAGCAATATTTGTGTCTGTGGCTCTTCTTTGCTTCCTGCTGTGAAATTAATTTCCTCTTTTGAACTCGAAAGATTTGATCGCCTTTGCGAGGTTTTTTTTGGGGGGAGGGGGGTTGAGGCTCATCTCGGGCACAAGATAGAGAGCCCTTTGGAAGGAGGGATCGGAGAAGGAGAGGGAGCTTGCATCTTACAAATGGGTTGAATCTTCTCTTTTATCCTGGGCCACGGAGATGTTTGAGGAAGACGAACAAGGATGGAATTTTAAAAAAAGAATTGGGTTCCTTAATTGATTGCTGTGTAAGCAGAACTGGGCAAAAATTCACTTAGCAGATGCCTCGCTTAGCAACAGGGCTGTTCTGACCTAAGCCTCCCCAAAAAGCCCAAAGCAGAAACGAACAAAACCCCTTTCATTAAACAAAAGTGGATTCATCTCATTCACCCTCAGCCAAGGTTTTCAGCCTTTCAGCCTGAAACAGCCTTTCAAAGGAATATTTAGGACCACAGACCTTATCTATCTTGGAAAGCTGCCATGTAAATATTTCCCAAATGAGGCGCTGTGCAAGGAAAGACTGGGCACAGAGTCTCTGAGATTCACGGACAGATCTTCACACTCCTGAAATGAATCTAATGACCGATCGAACGAATTGTTTCCTGCAAAAGCCCCCTCCCCATTTGCTCCTCTTTTATTTCCTTTGGGAAAGGCCATTCACAGTCCACCTGTGGCCTTACTCCCAAGTCCACCCCTGTTCCTTAGCTGCTCCCTTCGTCTGGCCACTCTGCGCATGCGCACCCTGGGAACAGGCTCCAGCTGCTCTTCTGCCTCACTGATGTCTGACTCTGAAGGCAGCTGATAACTGTCAGACGGCCCTGGCCCCCTTCCTGCCTCCGACACAGAGCCTTCCCCAGACTCCAGGACTGGCCCATGTTCCTCCCCAACCCTCCTCACTGTCCGACTCTGCAGCCAGCTCCACTGACCGCTGGCATGGGCCACAACAATACCTCTGCTGTGGCCATGAGTTCAGGACTGCCTGTGCTTTGCTTTCACCATTTGTCACGTAATTCTTAGGGTTTTTTTTTCAAAGAAAGTTTCCTTCAGAAAAAAACATGAAACTTTCTTCCGTTGTCTTCCCACATCTCTAGAATCTGAGTATTGGCACATATAATCCATTAAGCTTCACTTTTCATCCGAGACCTGTTTTTTTTTTTAAAAAGAAAAACTAAGCTTCTGGCTCTTTCTGATTACCATGATGTGCTTGAAGGAAAGCTGAGGGGAAACAGCCGTCAGGAGCAAGAAATATCTTTCAAAATAGGGGGGGGGGGAAGAGTAGAAAAGTCCATTATGCCCTGCCTAATTTCTCTAACCAATGCAAAAACATATGGCATCAGTGGGACGCAGGGTAGCAAAGTTTTTCAGTGGTGCTTTGAAAAAAATGCTTCCAGGACAATGTAAGTGTTGCTTAAAGGAAGTAGAATTTGGGAGAAGGGGTCAACCCCCCCACCCCAAGGCGCATCAGATCAGATCAGGAGATCTGGGTAACATCATCAGCTGTAGAAGGGAGGAAGGTGTGGGAGTGGGAGGAGATGAAGGAGAAAGAGGAGGAGATGAAGGAGGAGGGGGTGACTGTGGAGTCCTTGAGCTTTGTGGTTTTCTTACAGACCTTTCATTACCCAACTAGGTAATATCATCAGCCCAAAAAATGTCCCCCCCAAAGGTTTTCTTTCAAGACCATTTTTAGGCTGAAAAACACCGTGAAAACGCCCCCCCCCCCAAAAAAAACCACCTGAAAAACAGGCCTGTGCGTGGCGGCCAGCTGGCCTTCGGGGTTCTGGCACTCCGGTGCTCCCGTTCTGGTTTGGGCACTGGGTGCCGAGAAGGTTGGCCATGCCAGCCCTAGAGTCAAAGTGGGGTGAGATGTTGACGGCTGGAAGACCGGACCATTTGGCTCCAAGACTGACCAGTGACCTGACGGTGTCTCTTTCCCCACAGATGAGCCTCCTCAGCCATCTCTCCTGCCTTCTCCTGCTGAGTCTCGGGACCCCTTTCCCAGCTGATGGCTTCCGAGCCCCGGGACCCCCTGGAGAGGAATTCCAAGTGATCCCAAACGAACCAGGCGTTGGGGAGGAGGCTGGAGGGGCAAAGTGGCGGCGTTCACCCGTCGATCTGAAGCCCCTTTTCAGCATCGCCAAAGAGCTTCAGAGCTTTGGGAAAGAGAGAGCGGGGATCCAGTTCCGATTTGGCAGGCAGGACGAGGGCGGGAATCCCAACACCATCACGGATCTGCTGGAGGGGGACGGTGAGAAGGGGGCCAGCAGTCAGGGGACCCTCGCCAAACAACGGGACGGCTACCCCAACAGGAAGAAACCCAGGTTTAGCCCCTGGTTTGGGAGGAAAAGACGAGAAGCGTTTGGGGCCAAAGGCAGCTTTCCTGGTAGCTTCCCAAAGCTGACAGGATCCATTTGATACGATCCTGACACGATCCATTTTGCAATGCTTGATGTGCCCCTGAACCCATCGTCCATTTCTCAACCTCTCCTCTCCAAAATTGAGTTGGCTGCGTATCTAAAGGGGTGTCACCCAGAAGAGGGGATCAATTCATCAGTGGAACCGGCTTGGCACCGAAGGTTATGGGTGCTCCATCACTGGAGGCTTATAAGAAGAGAGGGGACCGCCTCTTGTCTGTAATGCTACAGGGTCTTCTGCTTGAGCAGGGGGTTGGGCTAGAAGACCTCCAAGGTCCCTTCCAGCCCTACTACTGTATGTTTTTATCTTCTACCGCAGGAAGATTTTTGGGCGACCAGTTGGTGGACGTAGCATCTTTTATTCATGGTGAACGAAATCTGATTAGTTTCAGCCACTTTCCCATTTTCCAACATTTTGCTTATACGAGGGGGGAAAAAAACCCGGAAAAAAACCTGCAAACTCCTTGCACTTTGCATTCTTTCACATATTTTGGACACGTTTTCCCCAACCTCAGCTCTGTTTCTATTTTTCTTTTTGGCCAGCTTGCTTTTCTTCTTCTTTTCTAGCAGTGGTTTGCTTAGCAAGCATCTTCCTATGAAATAAACCTCTTCCCACCCTCCCCCCGCATTCTTCTGCCCTGGTGAACATGTGTTGTGTGTGTGTGTGTGTGTGTTTTTCTAATATACACACTCAGAGGCGAAATGTATTGAACGGCTTTGCAACGCTGTCCAAAGCCACAGCGGCAAAGAAGTGTCGTGTTTTTGATTCTTAGGTCAGTCCTAGAAATATCAGCTTGACAATTTGGCATTCTGCGCGAATCCAATGAATTAATTCCGAGACCATCGCTGGGAAACCCGTATTATTTTTCTGACTCGTGTGGAAGGAGGAATGGTCCGGGGTGAAATCGCCCAGCTGGGGAGCCTTTTGAGCCCCCCTGCTGAAGAAATGAAATTGTACTCTTGATCTTGTGACTGTCAAGTTTAAGTTGCAGCTGAAGGGACGTCGGCATTAATGGACAGGAGAAAGGAAAAGTGATGGTGAGATGCACTTTTCTAGCATTCTTCTGGATGTGAAGTCTCTGTTGTTAAGGCTGGCTGTGCTTTAACAGAGTCCGTATTGCTGGAGTCCAGTAGCTGCCCGTCAAAGTACAGCTTTTAATGGACTTGAGCTCTTAGGGGTCTATTTTTACTCCAGTTGCAATGTTCTCTCCCTCCCCGCCTTCATTCTTACAGTATAAAATCAGGGAAGGGAACCTCGGAGGTCTTCTAGTCCAACCCACTGCTCAAGCAGGAAACCCTATATACCATTCCAGAGTTGTCCCATCTATTTTTGAAAACTTCCAGCGATGGGGCACCCACAACTTCTGGAGTCAAGTTGTTCCACTGATTAATTGTTCTGTCAGGAAATTCCTCCTTAATTCCAAGTTGCTTCTCTCCTTGATTAGTTTCCACCCGTTGCTTCTTGTCCTGCCTTCGAGGGCCTTTGGAGAATAATTTTACCCTTTACTCTTCTTTGGAGCAGCCCCTAAAATATTGGAAGATTCTATCATATCCCCCCAGTGGTTTCTTTCATTATGCTGGACATAAGCAGTTTTTCCAGCCACTCATCCTACAATTTAGTCTCCAGACCCCTCTTCATCTTCCTTGGTCACATGTTTTGGTGACAACCGGAGAGATAACTTAGGAAAGGGCCTTCTTTCTCATTCCAAATTCTTAGGATGGCACGCCTAAAATGATTCTTTTAAAATCTGCATTTGTGTTAACTTTATTGGGCAGAATGTGGTCCAGTCTATTTTTGAAAACCACCCGTGACGGAGCACCCAGAATAAGCATGTCATCCGAATCAGAATTCAAACCTGATCAACCCTCGTTTTTTTTTAAAGGCTGCCCAATCCTTCCTCCAAGGGACACAGTGGCTCAGTGGGTAAGATGCTGAGCTTGTCAAGCCGAAGTTTCGGCAGTTCGAACCCCTAGCGCCGTGCAATGGAGTGAGCTTCTGCCAACCTAGCAGTTCAAAAGCATGTCAAAAGTGCAAGTAGAAAAAATAGGAATCACCTTTGGTGGGAAGGGAACAGCATTTGGTGAGCCTTCGGCATTGACCACATGACCACGGAGAAGTCTTCGGACAGCGCTGGATCTTCGGCTTTGAAAGGGAGATGAGCACCATCACCCCCTAGAGTCAGGAACAACTATCACAGATGTGCGAAGGGAACCTTTACTTCTAATCCTTCCTCCAGACCATGGAACAAGCATCAGAGTACAATGTTAAATCTGAATCGTCCCTCTCTTTATAATTTTGCAGCTATTTATAAGCTTCTGCTGTATCAGAAACTAATCAATTAAAAGGCCTCCGAGAAGACAAAAATTGTGAAGAACAGGACTGGTGACTAAGAAAACAGAGGGAGGAACGGAGTGACTAGAAATTTGATCATTTGCTGCCCCAAATTGGTTTAAATTCTCCAAGGGATACCATCTGTCACACACCCTCTCGTCCAAAGGAGCTCCTACAGAACCAGCTTTGTAAATTCAGCAGATCTGAAGATGGCAAGAGGTCCTATGATTTCATTACACAAAGCCACACTTCCCTGAAACGTTATTATTAAAGCTTTTGTCCAAGAGAGAAACCGAGGAGTAGCTTTTATGTTGTCCCCCACACTGGTAATGTGCGTTGTGTCTGACTTTGAACATGTGGCTATGAGGGTATGAGGCTAGATTTGAACTGCTGCCCCAACTTGGGCAACTAATAACCGATGAATGAAAAGGTTACTTTTGCAGAGAAGGCATGGAAGGCCCAATCACCAGGAAATAGTGAATTCTAGTTCTGTCTTAGGCATGAAAGCCAGCTAGGTGACTATGGAGAAAATGGGACGAGGGAGGAGTATTAGGTATGTTCATAGTTTTGAATTACCCTCTAAAGTAATAAAGGTGGGATAAAAATCTGATCAATAAACAACAACAACAAAAGTGAGGGTCACAGGCAGGCAAACCCACAGGTGCATCAAGAAAAGGATATTGAAAAAAGAAAGATTTGCTGAAGAACTTTCAAAATAAAGGCATGTTGCAGGGAACTGAATGTGCAAACGTCAAAATTGACCTGGGGAGGGTGGTGGGGGTTGCACATTGAGTGCTACTTTTGTGTGTCATGGGGGGTGGGGGGAGGGGGAACAGCATTATTTGGGCTCCCCATCGTTCCTCTCCTTGGAAGTCCCCTGGTAGACATAGAGGCCAGGCATGACGGACTCTCTATTCGGTTCCCTAACGTTATTTTAATTTTTTTTTAAAAAAAGAGTTGGAGAGGGATAAAAAGACACAAGGGGAAAGAAAGCCTCACCATGAAACTGATTTTTGGGATTAACCCCCCTTCCAAGTCGCACACTAAACTGGTGGATAATCTCAACAAGAAGGCTGCACTTGCACAAGGCAGCTACCACTAACCACGATTAGCCCGTCGTGCAAACGCATCGGCCGATTTGGATTGGGTTAAGTTACAGGCCTGATCTTGGCTTCCTGCCCCGAGAACACAAGCCCTAAGGTAAGTCTTTCCTTCTTGCCAGGTGTGTAGCTTTAGTTCCGTGAATGAACTAACGGAATACCCAAACCGTAAAGAAGCAGCAGAGCTATTGAGGGGCAAACCTGTCCGTAACGCAGGGCCAGTTGTGGAAAGGCAGAAACATCCTTACAAGGAGTACTGCAGCCTCAGTTTCCCTCTCTGTCCCTACGTCAGCTGGAATGGCAAAGCTGCAGGAAACTTTATCGACTTTCCTGGGCCTCCTTTCCCCCCCCCTCCCCAGCTTTCTCCCCATCACCCCCCACCCAAGTGTTCAGAGCCTTCATAAATATTTGCCATGTCAGTTTTCTATCAAGCTACGATCAACAGATATTTGCAAACTGGACTCAGTTCGAAAAGGAACGGCTAATTGGCCAGCTTGAAATCTCCAGCTGACGTCTCTTCCCCGTGGCCAGAGCAGCGCAATAAACAAAGATTTCGGCAAGATTCATGGAGCCCTGGTTTAATTGAGGCTCCTTGGGGCTTGGGAGGGGAGAGAAAATGGAACCAGAGTCCTTGCTTTGAGCCAGGAGTAATGCAGAGGATGTCCGAGAGCCGTGATTTCTTAATCAAGGGGCCTGCATTGAAAGCGTAACGTCATGTCGTCTAAGATTGCTGCTTGTCTTAATAAGAGCATCCCTCTTGGGGGATCTGGAGAGGGGAAATGCTTCAGCGCTTTGGGTTTCCAATGGCTCGTGGGGAGAACGAGTGAGCGGAAGATATCGATTTCGAGAGGGTGGGTGCATAATGCACAAATTCCCAGCCGTATCACGGTCCTGCAGACCCAGGAACAAACCATGGCTTGCTCATCTGGGTTTAGTTTGCCCCCCCCAATCTCACGAGTGTTTGTCAAGGGCTCCCTCCCCTCTGTCCACTCTGCCTCACGTGGGTGTTTCTTAAATCCTCGTCCCTTGGCTTCGCCCTTGGCCAACGCCCGGCTACCCATCCGTGGCCCAGTCCCAAGGCGAGAGAGTCAGCTTGCCACCACAGAGGCCTCCTCTCTTCTTTTTGTCCAACGTCAATTTATTAAAAAAAACAAAAACAAAGACTAAGAAATAACCATCTGGAATCCTTCGAAAGATCACATGAAAAATGGTGGTAGCAGAGGAGGAAGAAAATGGGAGAAAAGATATGTTAAAAGGTCCTGGATTGGACCAACGTAAGCTAGAAGTGAAGAAGGTCGGGAGGGGAGAGACAATAAACCCCCCCTCCCGTTGAGTACTATAGAAATCAAAGAATTAAAAAGTGGCAGCTACTTTGCACGCTGGAAGGCAGGGCTTACAAAAGGCATTAATACTGAGATATGAACGGAAGTCTTATCTTACAGCAAGAGGTTATTCACAAAAGTCTGGAAATCCCCTCTGGAAACAGCAGACCTTCTCCGGATTGGGGGGGGGGGGGAGGGGGAAGGCAGCGCCCCCTTCACCTCCATTCTTCCAAAGCTTAAAAGTCATCACAGTTTCAGTGTGTCGTCCCCCCCCCAACGCCCCGTTTAGGCTGGCCACGGCGCACAAGGGCAGCCCGCTAAACTGGGTTTGCCAGCAAAGACGGCATCCACGCTGGCGGAGGGAAAGAAGATTTTTTTTTTAAAAAAAGGGTTTCTGGGTGGAAATGCTTAGCGTAAAAGGGAGGCAGCGAACCGAACGTCCCAAATTTGTTTCGAAGGACAACGCTCCCCCTCCAACCCTCCCCCCCCAAGGTTTCCCTGCTCCCACATTTTTAGGGTTTCGCCAGGCGGGGAGGTTAGGGAGTGCAGAAGGATCGATTCCCTGTCGGGCCCACGGAGTGAATCATGCAGAGAAGCAGCGGGTGACCTCCTGGCTCTGCGCGGACTCAGGCAGAGTGACGCGGGGCAACCTCCCTTCCGAAAGAAAAAGAAGAGAAGGAAGGAAAAGAGATGCGCAATCCCAAACGACCCAAATTGAAGCAAGCTTGGCTTTGGGTGGGAGCCGTAATCACCTCGCCTCCTTCCCAAAGCAACTGAGGTCTACCTCTTGAACGAACGGGGAGTGAAGGATGGGCTCGAAATGGTTTATGTAGTCATTCCTTTATCCGGGGAGTGGGGGTGGGTGGGTGGTGTCAGATGGAGAGGGCCGTTGCTTTGATTGCACCTCATAAGAGCCCTGCCTAGTTTCAGACCGAAGTCTGCACTGGACAGGAGGGAGGCAGGAAGGTTAAGAGAGAAAATGGGGTGTGTGAACGCACCCCTGTGTGTGTAGAAGGAGTGGGGGGGTGGCGTGAAAAGAGGCAGAAGCCTAGAATCCCTACGCACTAAGTCCAACCTCCTTGGATTCCGTTGACCCTTATTGAACGCCTAGCAGGCGCCAAGCCGAGAAGATTCCTGTGGGGGGGGGGGGGCTTTTGGCAACAGAGTAGCTTAATTGAACCTTCATACGTGAGCCTGCTCTTCCGCACCGGACAAGATGCCAAGAGGGCCAAGGGAAGCAACCTGCCATCCATTTGGCCGAGACGAAGGGGTGTCCCGCAGCACACACACACCCTTTTCAACGTAAAGCTCACACTGAAAGCAAGCGAAGCATTTCTTAGAGCGTCCCAAAGGACGTGACATTAAGACCAGTTAAGCTTCACAAGATTTGGAGGTCCCCGAGTTAAGAAGGAAACCTGAGGGAAATTGCAGATGAGACAGATGGATTAGGGGAGGGTGGGGAGGTGGTTCTTGTTTTACAAGGGGGTCGTGAGGAGCAATGGATGAGCGTATCCTGAGGGTGAGAGCCATCCAAGCAACGGAAGGCTCAAAGTTGACGGTCTTGGACAACCCCAGAGGACAACTAAGATACAGTCCACGTGGCTAAGTTTGTGTGTTGTCTCTCTGAGGTGTGAGGTCCCATTGTTTTGTCCCAGAAATCAACCCATGTCTTGGGTCGGCTCCATCTAACGTGGGCCACTGATGATCTCCCCACTTCTGCTACCTCTGGACGATATTGCTGATTTCTTTGACCGAGCCGAGCAATTTGCTAAAATCTGGAGTGGCGGCCGGACCTCCGCCAACCGTGGCAGGGCAGATCTGAAGCTCCCGGAGGCTGTTCTCCAGTTTGTTGATGGCCTCTCGGAACGCAAACTTATTCCGCATCTGTTGGATCGAGTCCACGTAGCTGGCGCAGAAGGTGTACAGGTTCTTGCCCGCTTCCAGGACGGCGCTGTGGCTGACCATCTGCTCTGAGTTCTTGTTGATGGCAGTCCGCAGGGCATCGGAGCTCTCCAGGACCGTCCCCTTTGTGACGGTGCCGCTCGCTATCTTCTCGGGAGGTTGGCGGGTCTTCCTCAGGGACACGCGGGTGGAAATGAGGGGGATGAAGGCCGTGGAGAGAGGTTGGTCCCCAGCCAGAGAGGACGGGACGATGGGGGGCGAGGGAGAAGGGGAACCGAAGAGCGGTTTGGCAGAAGGAGACTTTGGTACGGAGGACATCAGTGGCTTTTTGCTTCCCTCGGTGGACAACACGGACTTGGGGGTCTCAGCGTTGATGGGCTCCGCGGCCACGACTGTCAGCTTGCTCTTGGACAGGGACCCTTCTGGTACTTCGTGGCTTGGCCCAGGAACCCCCTTGCTATTTTTACCCAAGTTCAAGACCGGAGGAGGTGGGGCAAGTTTGAGCTTCGACGGCTTCCCTTTTTCCTTGTCTGGCTTCATCTTTCGTAGACGGGACTCCTCGGCCAGGGCTTTGCCAGCAAAGATGCCCGGGGGAGCTTTGCCTACCGTGGTCTGCTCAACCAATGGGCCTCCAGGAGCAGAAGGAAGCAAAGGCTGCCTCCGGGTGAGTTTAGGGGTAAGGCTGGGCGGGCTGGAGCCCAGGGTACACTTGGCCTCTCTGGAACTCTCTTCCAGTGTCTCCTCATTCTTCTTCAGCAGCCGAGGACCCGAGGTGATCATTCCCCTGCTGACCAGGTCAGCCTTTACCTCACTGGCTCGCTTCCGAGGCAGGGCGGGCTTTTCGCTCTTGTGGCCCCCAAACGTGGAGGAGTCAAACTGGTGCCCCATGGACTGCGGGTTCCGAGGGAGGGTGACCGACTTCCACTCGGCGTCCCTGGCCCCATGGGGAACGCAAGAGGCAGAGCAGGAACGCAAGAAACGCTTGCTGGAGATCGAGCCGCCATCCTCTTCGTTGGGACCTGGGCGATTATTGGCCGAGGACCACGATTTTTTCCAAACATTTGGCGTCAAAAGACTGGAGTTCCCAGTCCCATTGGCAACGCCGGCAGCCTCACTGCTGGGGTTGGGGAACCTGGAACGGTCCTCTAGATCAGCAGGGTGTGTGAGCAAACCGCCGTTGTTGCTATCTTTGGTCTCGTCCTCCCCTCCTCCTCTATGCTCCAGATGCACCTCCGCTTCCCGGAAGGAACTACTCCGCTTCGGAGGGGTGGGCGCCGTTTTCTTTTTCTTCTTGATCAGAGCGCTAAAAAGATTGGTCTTTTTGTCTTTGGGGAACAAACGGTCGTCTTCGTTTAAACTCCCATCGGCTGCAGTCCGTTCCTTCCGCGGCAGGACAGGGGACACAGCCGGCTCGTGCTCTGTAGAGTCTGCAAAATAAAAACAGATAGATTTTGACCCAAGATGTGAAACCCACAGGGAGGGGGGGTATCAAGTGGAGCATTAGCCTTGAATTGTGGCATAGTCACAAAAGATCCAGAACCGACCCCCTCTAAGTTCCATGGAAAATTATCTATGTCAGATTGTGCACAGTGCAACTAATATTTTGAGATGACAAGGCTCGGCTCGGTTTGGCTGAACCGGTAGGAGTTTTTGTGCGATTTCACACGGCACAGCTGATTGTCGCGCTGCTGATCATCAGAGCTAATGGTTCACCCGAACCAGGAGCATTTTTTTATACTACTGCTTCAGGCGAACGGGTCTGAACCGGTAGCATTTCACCCCTGACTTGAACCCTACAGCTGTGGATCCGATCGCTTGCACCTAAGGCAATACTCTTAAACCATTATGTCTCAACGTTGGCTTATTTTAACCTGTGTGGACTTCAACTCCCAGAATTCCCCAGCCATCATGGTCGTCCATGGGTTGCCCACCCTTATGGCAGTGTCCAGTTTATGGTAAAGAAGAATTAAACTTACCAGTTTCTGCCAGGGCTTTGGCAGGCCCCCCCTCTAAACTCTCGACCTCCTTCCATTCCGCCATTTTTCGAGATGATCTGGTTTTCGTGGGGAGCTCTGGTGCTTGCAAAAATGGGTTGACCGTACATTTCACCGTTTTCTTCCCCAGCTCCTTTTCCACCTCTGGAAAGGAAGAGGCAAAAGGGGAAATCAGATGAAAGACCAGAAAATCATATATGAAATTCAAACTCTCTTAAAACTAATCTCGGTTTTGGTCACTGACCATAAGAATAGCATCAACTAGTTCACAAAACTTTTTTCTTAACTCTTTTAGAATGTCATAGAACAGAACAGAACAGACTAGACTAGAAAAAGGATGGGTGAGTGGAAGGAATCTGGAATGAAGGAAGGAAGGAAGGAAGGAGGAAGGAATTAATTTACTTATAAGGGAGGGAGGGAGGGAGGGAGGGAGGGAGGGAGGGAGAGAGAGAGAGAGAGAGAGAGAGAGAAAGAAAGAAAGAAAGAAAGAAAGAAAGAAAGAAAGAAAGAAAGAAAGAAAGAAAGAAAGAAAGATCAGGAGGCACCCACCGTCTGAAATGCTGGATTCTTGAAACATCGTCTCAAATGCTTGGTGGATTTCGGCAAAGGACGGCCTCTCTGACGCACTCCACTGCCAGCCTAAAAAGGGGACCGAGGGAGCAAGGGGTGAAAAGCCGAAAGGGCTCAACTCCAGAACTATGATATCTTTCCAATCCAGGATGAGAGTGAATCTGTGGGTTTCCCTGGTCTGCTAGCCTGGAGCTCTGAAAAGGCAGGAGGCGAAGAGGAAACCCATCCCCCTCCGTTCCATGGGGATAACGTTCAGTGAATAAAATAAAATGCAATTTTGCACTGAATATCGGCACCCCCCCTCCCTCTTCCCTTAAGTGGTGGCTCAGGAAAGCAAAGCTCAATGCCCCCCCCCCCCACCCCCAGGCTCAGGTTTGCCTTGTGGCTTCCCCAACCCGAAAGAAAATGAATGCCAGGCCGCAGCCGAGCGCAAACTCACACTCTCGCATGAGCTCGTAGACTTTTTCCGGGCAGCCCTCGGGACGCTCCATGCGATAGTCCTTCTCCAAAAGTTCATAGACCTGCGAGAGGTCGATCCCAGGGTAAGGGGACATGCCGTAGGTGGCAATTTCCCAGAGCAAGACCCCAAAAGCTGCGAGGGAGGAAAGGGAGAATCAGCAGAGGTGGCAATTGGGCCCACCGCAATCTCAGTCTGCAGGCAGACCAGATCAGCCAGCAACGCTTTTCTTGCAGGCGTTTCATGACCCAACTAGGTAGCATCATCAGAGCTGGAAAGGAGTGGGGGTTGGGGGGGGGGGGAGAAGGAAGATAGTGACAGGTATCCAGACGACACACTGTTTAATGGAAGAGGATGTCTGAATTTAAAAAAAATTAAAAAAATTAAAATTAATAAAAAGGATGACTCAAGCCAACATTTTTTAACACAGACTGTTTTCTGCAGAAGCCGGGGAAGGATGCTTCTGAAGAGGACTTTGCTAAAACAGAGCGGTTGGGGGGGAAAGGACCCCTCGGCTCCCCGAAGGCACGGAGGCATATTTGATAAAGAAAGATCAAAATCTCTTTGCTTTGGCCCAGCGACAGTAACGGAAGAGAAAGCAGCTCCTGGGCTTGAAAACAGAAATCCTCAACTTGCATTATGAGGTGAATAATGAGGCTATTTTTGAGATCTTTCTTTATTAGGAGCCTCCTTGGGCAGCGAAGGAAGGGAAAGAAATATGGTGCTGAGTCGGAAAGGAGAAGGACACCTAAGATGAAAAAGCACCTTTTCCTGCTAGAAGAAAGCTGCTTTATATATAAACTTAGAATAGAGTAGAATAACAGAGTTGGAAGGGACCTTGGAGGTCTTCTAGTCTAACCCCCCTTCTAGCCCTGATGATGCTACCTAGTTGGGTCATGAAACGTCTGCAAGAAAGCCACCAAGTTCAGAGAGCACCAGGGATCCCACAGTTCAATCCTGAGCTACAAATATTTAATATATCTTTCGTTACAGAGATTCATTCTCCCATCCACTCATTTGCTGGTTGAATAACCGATCCAGTCCCTTGGCTGGATTTCCTACCTTCAGCCTCAACCACTCTGACCCCCAATCCCCGCTTTGGGGTGATTTCCTCCTTCTCCCCCCCCCCCCCCAATTTGGCTCAGAATTGTATTTCTCAAGGGGTCAAAAGGAAGAAACTGCTAAATACCACCAGGAGCAATAATCTTAGCTGAACAAGCTTAGGAAACACCTGAAAAAAGCTTCAGCCTAAAAATGTCTGTGCATCCTTCATCCGGCAACTTTAGGAGGGCTTTCCTCTCCAGAAGATGTGGGTGCTCCTTCACTGGAGCTTTTCAAGAAGATGCCGGACAACCACTGGACCAGGACGGTATAGGAGAGAGGTCGGCAACCTCTCAAAAAGAGACGCAAAAGTCCTAACCGGAAGCCCACCGTTCAATTCTGGAGCTGAGCGGGAGTCTGGTTCCCCCGCCCACCATAGAGTCTCCTCCTAGCGTGGCATCCTTTTCCCTCTACCTTGTCCTAACCAAAAGCCTTATCAATTGTGATGCTGACCAGCGACTTGGAGCCGCAGCAGAGGGATGAAAGAGCCACATGCGGCTCCAGAGCTGCAGGTTGCTGACCCCGATATAGGATCTCCTGCCTAAGGAAGGACTAGATGACCTTCAAGGCCCCTTCCTACTCTCTTGCTCTGTATTCTTACCCCAGACATCCGATTTGATGGAGAATTTGTTGTAAGCGAGGCTTTCCGGCGCGGTCCACTTGATAGGGAACTTGGCTCCAGCATGAGCGGTATAAGTATCCCCAGTCATCAATCTGCTTAAGCCAAAATCAGCTACCTTCACCAGGTGGTTCTCCCCCACCAGGCAGTTTCGGGCAGCCAGGTCCCTGCAGGGGGAGGAGGAGATTGCTGTTAAGACGACGGTGAGGGAAACGGCTTAAAAAAAGCTTCAAGGGGAAAGCAGAAGTAAGGTGAAGAATGTGCCGAGAGGAGGCAGATTCAAGCGCAGAAAGATGTAGAGAGGAAGAGAACACAGATAGATACGATTTGCAGTTTAAAGAGGTGCTAGGCTAAACAGGAAGAAAAATAGATATGGTTCATAGGAGGAGGAAAAGAAGGTGGAAAAGGAGGAGGAGGAGGAGGAGGAGGAGAGGAAGAGGAGGAGGAGAAGAGGAAGACAAGGCGAAAGAGGAAGACAAAGAAGAGGAGGAGGAGGAGAAGCAGAAGAGGAGGAAGAGAAAAGGAAGACGAGGAGAAAGAGGAAGACAAAGAAAATGAGGAGGAGAAGCAGCAGAAGCAGAACAAGAGGAGGAGGAGGAGGAGATTAGGGTGGAAGACAGACAGATACGGATAGATTCCTGACAAATGGCTAAAAACCCCTAGGATATGAGAGAGAGGGAGAGGGAGGGCGGGAGTGGGGGAGAATTCCTCCAGCCTGTGTCACATTAAATCGGGACACCGATTCAGGGCTTCTGCTTTTTCTCCCACTGGAGCAAGCCCCCTCAGAGACCTTCTCTTTGCCTTAAGCGCCAGCAGAACAAGCGGCCGTTCTGTCATTCAACGTGAGGGATAGGTCCCAGAGGGCACTTCAATCTGTCCTGCATTGTTCAAGAGCAGCTTCTGGTTCTTCAGAAGGAGCACCATCCAGGGGAAACAGGCTGCTCTTGAAAAGACTAAAGCCTCTGTCACTTGAGCTCCTCCACGAAGGCCTGAAAAGCACCACAGCTCCCAAGACACACAAAATACACAGGAAAGGCCACTCTCCCCTCCAAAAGCCTCCTAGAATCTCCAGATCTTCCTGCTCCAAGTTCTCAAAGGACCGCATGGATTCAGAAGGTTGCCTCCGAAAATATATAGAATAAGGGAATTGGAAGGGACCTTGGAGGTCCTCTAGTCCAACCCCCTGCCTAGGCAGGAAAACCCTACACCACTTCAGACAAATGGTTGTCCAGTCTCTTCTTAAAAACTTCCAGTGTTGGAGCATTCACAACTTCTGGTGTCAAGTTGTTCCACTGATTAATTGTCAGGAAATTCCTCCTTAGTTCTAGGTTGCTTCTCTCCTTGATTGGCTTCCACCCATTGCGTCTTCTCCTGCCCTCGGGTGCTTTGGAGAATAAGCTGACTCCCTCTTCTTTGTCCTCCTTTGCAGGAGAAGAAGCAATGGGTGGAAACGAATCAAGGAGAGAAGCAACCTAGAACTAAGGAGGAATTCCCTGATAGAAGAACAATTATCAATGGAACGGCTTCCCTCCAGAGGTTGTGGGTGCTCCATCAATGGAGATCTTCCAAGAAGAGACTGGACAACCATTTGTCTGAAACGGTTTGTACAGGGTCTCCTGCTTGAGGAAGACCTCCAAAGGTCCCTTCCATCTCTGGTATTCTGAGTGGTGTAAGGTCCCTTATCCTGCTTGAGCAAGGGTTTAGACTAGAACCTCCAAAGGTCCCTTCCAACACTGTTATTTGTTATTCTGAGTGGTGTCAGGTCTCCTGCCGGAGGAAGGGGTTGGACTAGAAGACCTCCAAGGTCCCTTTCAGCTCTCTGCATTCTGTAGGCTCCAGAGCTGTGGGGACGCTCCCCAGAACATCAGACTCACAAATGCCCTGTGCCAAAGTCCCTGGGAAGCATCTGGGCAGCGTCTACCTCCTGTGGAACAGAGTCCCACATTTATCTCGCGGGAGGAAAAATGGCACAAGAAGGAGCCTTTTACCTCCCCCCCCCCCGCCACTCCTTCCCCACTGATGGAAGAGTGGACCGAGTCTCCCGCCAGGCTTTGCTATTAGGCCGATCAGAGACCATTTCCCCAGACAAAGAATGCAAAGCCTGGACTGTAATTGCAGCTCACTTAAAGGTCAAAATCCTCCAGACGGGCCCTGGCTGGCAAAGATGGCTAATCGAGAGAGAGAGAGAGAGATAAAGCGCGCACAATAAAGAACCGTGAAAGCCGAGCGGATGACAAGGTGAGTGAAGGATGGACAAAGGGGCTTTGGAGGAAGTAGAGGCACCCAAGGAAGAATAAGAGAAGGAGGGAGAGAGAGAGAGAGAGAGAGAAAGAGAGAGAGACGGAAAAAGAAAAGGGAGAACTTCATAGGGAGAAGCTGCCATTATGGGCAATTTGGGGGCCGTTCCTGGAGGACGTCCTTGCGCCCTTTGGCCACACAAAAGAGCTGCGAAGAATGAGGAAGGTGGTTCCATCACCAGCCTTCATTACAAAAGCACAAAGGCCTCCGCTGTGCAAGAGGCGGAGGGGGAGGGGGACAAATGAGTCAGGGGAGACTTTTGGGGGCTACGAACCCCTTACAAGACGCAAGGCCGGCCTTCGCGGTGCCTCTCGGCCCGAGCAGCTCAGCCGGTTGCCTCTGGAAGGAGAGCAAGGGGGCTTAGGAGGGGGTGCGGAGATACGGCAAGAGGCTGCTGCACGGGGTGTGCGCACGCAAATATTGGGCTCGTCTTGGGTCAAAAAGGAGAGGGCACCCCTCAGTTGGGGTATTTCCATTTATCTCTACACACACACACAAACACACACACACACACACACAGAGACACACACACGGGTTTAGCAGGTCGCAGTTGGTCCAGAGGAAGGGGCCTGCTGAATTTTGGCTGCCAGGGCTGAGGAGAAGGGCCTTTTCTGCCGTGGCCCCTAGCACAATCTGCTGTTGGAGGGGAGAGGGAGAGGAGATGAAGGAAGGGAGGGAGGGATCAAATAATATGCCATGAGAAGGAAAGAAGGAAGGAAGGAAGGAAGGAGACAATATGCTATGGGAAGGAAGGAAGTTGGTTGGTCGGTCAGTCTGGGAACGGAGCTGGCATTCTCTGCCCTGCCTACCTGTGGATGAAATTCTTCCTCTCCAGGTACTCCATGGCGGAGGAAATCTGGGTGGCCATGTAGAGGAGGACCACCGCGTTCACCTCTTGCCGGTTGCAATCCCTCAAGAAATCCAGCAGATTCCCGAAGGTCATGAACTCCGTGATGATGTAGAAGGGGGGCTCCCTCGTGCAGACCCCTGCCGAGCAACGTGGAGAGTAAGCCAAGGCAGGAGCTCAAAGCTTCCCAAGCCGAAGGGTGGCCCAAAGGGAGGCTCCCCAGGTAGACGCCGAAGAAGCTTTGGCCTCCCGAATTAATTAAAGACCCTCTTTTGGGCTCCCTTTCCCCCCCTCCCCTTTTCAGGAATCAATTGCTAGCCCCTGAGAGGGAAAGGGGGCACCTCCATGTGGAGCTGCTATGGTGTGGTGAGCAGCTTCGTGCCTCTTTCGCACCCCGGTCGCCAGGCAAGGGGCTCCATGGCCCTTCCTGTCACTTACCCAGTAATTGCACCAAATTTGGATGCTTGACTTCTTTCATGACGGCCGCCTCTTTCAGGAATTCTTCCACCTCCATCGTATCTTCCTGTGACAAGAAGAGGGGGGGGGAGTGGGAAGAAGGGCTCAGACCCCAAAGTTGGTTGCTGGGTGGAAGAAAGCTATTTCCAGCACAATCATTAGAACTAACTGCCTTCCTTCCTTCCGTACCTCCGTCCCCTCTCTCCTCCTTTCTTCCTTCCCTTCTTCTCTTCCTTCCCTCCTCCCTTCCATCTTTCTTTCCTTCCTTTCCTCCCTCTCTTCCTTCCTTCCTTCCTTCCTTCCTTGGATGGATGGATGGATGGATGGGGAGGGGAAGGGGAAGGAGGAGGAGCGGGAGAAGGAAGGAGGGGAAAGGAAGGGGAAGGAGAGAGGGAAGTGGCTTTGGAGATCCTCAGTCATCCAGGTCATGGTTGTCCCAAAGGTGCTTTTTCAAGAGGCCACTAGATTTTTGTTTCCAGAGAGTCCAGTTGGCTTCTTGAAAAAGCACCTTTGGGACAAGGGAAGGGATGAAGAAGGGAAGGGAAGAGATGAAGAAAGAAGGGAAGGGATAAATAGGGAAAGGAACAATGAAATGAGCTCTGATCTTCTTTACAACAACCAAAGCAAACTTGAAATTTATCCCTTTTTAAAATTGCTATACCCAGTTCACTTCCCCCCTTCGCTGGTCTCCGATCCTAATTTGTGACCCTGGGACCATCAAGGATGAGAGGGAAAAAAGGCAGATCATAAGATGGTAGTATTGGCCGTCACGACAGCTTCTCCCTTTGATTTCATTTCTTTTCCTCTCAAGGATGGCATGGAAAACATGAAAGAGCATGTGGTGGACTTGCAAAAGGATTGCTGGAGTGGAAATAAATACATACATAAACCCTTCCCCAATTCACATCAGTGGAAACCCATTTTTCCCCCTTCTTCTTCTTCTTTCCTCACCCCCCCGTCCCCGAAATTTCATTATCCAGTTTCTTTGTGTGTGTGTGTGTGTCGGCTCGAAGGCCACACGCGGGAAATGCAGAGACACAGCCAAGCAAGGAACCCCAGTGAAATCAATGCGATTTCTAAAGAAAGCTACAAACACCACCAATTTTCCCTGCCCCCCCCCCCCCCACTCCTTTTCTGCTTATTTACTTGGGCAGGATTGAAAACTGAACTCTTTTGGAAACAGTGGGCTTCCTTCCTTCTCGGAGCATAGATGCTCCACAGGCCCCCGGATGATTTATTTTCTATTTGATTTTAAGGCTGTTACCCAGTTGTTGTTGTTTTTAAAGGTGCCATTCCCAGTATTGTTGGAGAACTGCAACCAGTTTTGGTCACCATACTACCCCCCCAAAAAAAAAAAAAGACGTGGAGACTTTGGAACAAGGGCAGAGAAGAGCAACTAAGATGATCAGAGGCCTGGGGGCTAAAACATATGAAGAACGGCTGCAGGTTTTGGGTTTGGCCAGTCCAGAGAAAAGGAGGCATGACAGCAGCCTTCCAGTATTTGAGGGGCTGCCCCAAAGAAGAAGAGGGGTCAACTTATTTTCCAAAGCACCTGAAGGCAGGACAAGAAGCAACGGATGGAAACTAATCCAGGAGGGAAACAACCTGGGATTAAGGAGAAAATTCCTAACAGTGCGAAGAATTAACCAGTGGAGCAGCTTGCCACCAGAAATCGTCGGTGCTCCATCCAAGGTTTTTAAGAAGAGACTGGGCAATCACTTGTCTGAGATGGTATAGCTTTGCCTGCTTGAGCAGGGGGCTGGACTAGAAGACCTCCAAGTTCCCTTCCTATTCTCTTCTCTTCTCTGCATGAACTTTAAGCCATTATCGTTGTATGTAGGTAGTCCTTGACTTGTGACTACAATTCTTAATGGACTCTGAGGTTGTTGATTTTCTTGCAGATCTTTCATTAGCAAGCGAGGTAACGTCAGGGCTAGCAGGAAGTGGGGACTTGTGGAGAGGAGGAGGAGGAGGAGGAGGATGAAGAAGAAGAGGAGGAGGAGGAGGAGAAAGAAGAGGAGGAGGAGGAGGAGGAGGAGGAAGACTGTGGGGTCCTTGGTGCTCTCTGAGCTTTGTGGCTTTCTTGTAAACTTTTCATTACCAAACTAGGTAACATCATCTATGCTACTAGAGAGCTTGGCTTGGTTTCTGAGCTAGCTGTAGTAAAAGCTACCCCGATTGTTTGCTGATTGTTTACCAATCTCAGAATTTGGGATCCCCTGTGGTGACCAAGCATGTTGGTGTGTGCATACAGTATACATGAGTGTGTGTGTATTATACACACACACACATACCAATACGATTGGCAGAAGTTCAGTTCAAGGAATAACAGGTGGATGCTTGTGAATCTGCTAGAAGCATCCCAGCTTCTGGAAAGGAGACCAATCGTAGCCCTTGGTCTTTGTGTATGCATGGGAGGCTAGATAACAGCTCCATGGCAGGGATTAAATAATTCACAGTCAGTCATAGTGTGATAATTGAGAATGGCATTTCTACTTCCACAGCACTTCTACCTTGGCTCATCCTCTTGGCTGCTCTTCTCTGCACACTTTCCAGAGTCTCAACATCTTTTTTATATTGTGGCGACCAAAACTGGATGCAGGATTCCATGTTTTGGGAGAGGCGTGAAATTCATCTGCATGAGGTCGCTACCCCACGCCCAATCTGGAGTAGGGTTACAATACAAAACGGTCCAGGAAAATGATAAAGGTTCCCCTCGCACATCTGTGCTAGTCGTTCCTGACTCTAGGGGGTGATGGTGCTCATCTCCGTTTCAAAGCCGAAGAGCCAGCGCTGTACGAAGATCATGTGGCCGACATGACTCAACGTCAAAGGCGCACGGAACGCTGTTCCCTTCCACCAAAGGTGGTCCCTATTTTTCTACTTGCATTTTTTACATGCTTTCCAACTGTTAGGTTGGGAGGGGCTGGGACAAGTCACGGGAGCTCACGCTCTTATGTAGCGCATGGGATTCGAACCGCTGAACTGCTGACCTTTCTGATCAACAAGCTCAGCATCTTAGCCACTGAGCCACCGCGTCCCTAGTAAAATGGAACTTCCGGAGAAAATAAACACAGATATGTGAAATGAAATATGTGAAACTGAAAATTAATTGGGGGGAGGGAGGGCGAATAATCTGTGACAATAAAATCCACCATTACCCCCCACACCCCAAGCATTTCTGTACTGTCTTGGGTTTTTCTGCACGTTTTCATTTACTCCAGGAGACAAAAAACTGCATTGATATATCGTACAATGGGAAAAGAGGAATGTTGAGGGAAGGCAGCTCCAGGAGTCTTTAAAAGGCTATTGATTCAAAAATATAAGACAATCAGAGCCATAGGCTATTTATTCCGGGCTAAATAGCACCCTTATTAGTTTACCAATGAGTTTAAGAACGTTGCAGGCAAAATTTAACTGCAGTACCCACCCACCCACCCACCCTTCTTCGGGTCAAATGACTCAGCAACTCATAATTTGATCCTGGAACCAGTATAGAATCTTTCTTAATTCTTTTTCTCCTCCTGCAATGAACATACCTAACTCTCCATGAGGGACATTCCTGGTGATGGCCACGACTCTGCAATGAAATGGGACTCAGAATTTGCTTGGGAGGGGAGGAGACATGACAAAAGTAAAAAAGTAAGGAAGGGAGGTTAGAAAGGGGGAAAAGAAGAGAAAGCAAGAAGAAGGAAGAAGGCAGGGCAATGTGACAGAGAAAAAGGAAGAAGAAGGAAAAGGGGAAAAGGGAAAAAAAGGAAAGAAGGGAAGGGAAATGAGAAAGGGAAAAAGGAAGGATGGATAATGGAAAGAAAATGGGAAAGTAAAGGAGGGAGGGAAGGAAGGGAGGGAGGGAGGAGACATGACAAAAGTAAAAAAGCAAGGAATGGAAATTAGAAAGAGGAAAAGAAGAGAAAGAGAAGAAAGAAAGAAGGAAGAAGAAAGGATGGGCAATGTGAAGGAGAAAAAAGAAAAGAAAGAAGGGAAATGAGAAAGGGGAAAAAGGAGGAAGAATAAAGGAAGGAAAATGGGAAAGGAAGGGAAAAGAGAGAGAGAGAAGGAGGATGTGTCTTCCAACACATCCCCCCTCTTTCTGTGTTGGTTTTGGTGTGTGTGTGTGTGTGTGTGTGTGTGTGTGTGTGCTTGCATGCGTGCGTGCGTGCAAACATCCCATGCTAATTGAAGTCTTATTTAAGGGCATCGCCTGAGCTAAACGTTGGGAGAAGTATTGAATGGGGGCAGCGCTGGCCCTCATTTATCTCTCCGCGGAAACTACTTTGTCAAAGCAGCCTCTCGGTGGCTCCCGGCAACTCCGAAAGCAGGATAATAAATAGTCTGTGGCTGAAAAATAATGAATCACCACCCGAAGTCCAGTCGGACCTGTGGAAGAGGCGGCTCCCTTCCCCCGCTCTTACTTTCCGCTGGGAGAGCCAGCCTTTGCTGGGGGAGGCAGGCCAAAAGGCCACTTTAGACCAGGGCTCTCCCACCGTGGCCACTTGGAGACTGGAGGACCTTCAACTTCCAGAATTCCCCAGCCAGACACTTTAGAACAGCGGTCACCCACTGGGGGTCCACGAGAAAATGTTGGTGGTCCGCAGAAAAATGATTTGCCTTTTTTTACGTTGCACTAAATGAAGGGTCCTCTCTAACTACGGCCCCTGGGACGGATACGTGCAATGAACGCTTGTGTGGCTGCAGAGAGTCTCCCCCTTCGGGGTCTTTTTGTGGGGGTCGGAAGGGGACAAAAATTCCAACTTGGGGTCTGTTTCAACCTCCTGGTGGGGGGCTTTGGGCGAAGGCTAGAGGGAAGAGCCGCTGGTGGCAAAGAGCCGGAGGGCCTCATTCCAGTGGGACTGCATCATGGCCTGGAACTGGCTGACCATCTCAGCCCTCTGAGCCTCCAGGGGCCGGTACCTGGCCTTGCACCCTCTGCTTGGAAAGCCTATGCTCCTAGTCCTCAGTGAGGTGCTTCTGCTGAGCCTCCTTCTTGGCCGGATCCAATTTGAACTGGGCTGTTTTACCAACTCTTTCTCCTGAGGGCTGCTTCACTCCAGCAGCTGCTTCCTTCTAGGGCCCTAAGGAGCCCGGGCGGGCAGGCGAGGAGTGGCTGGGAGGGGAGGGGTGAGTAGAGGCTGGCGAGGCCCCCCTCGACTTGAGTGACATCGAGTTCGCCCACCCAGTCACATGACCACCTAGCCATGCCCACCCAGCCGGTCATTAGGCAGATCATATTGGTGGTCCACGGGATTTAAAATTATGAATTTAGTGGCCCCTGATGTCCGAAAGGTTGGGGACTCCAAGGTCCCTTCTAAATCTGTTATCCTATGTTCTAGGTCCCAGGTAAGTTCAAATGCTGGGAAAGATGGAAGGAAACAGGAGAAGACAACCAGCAAGAAGGTGGAAGGACTCAGTTGCAAGGGCCTTGTGGCTGCAATTGAGACTTCAAAGAACAAGCTAGGGATAATAAGATTCTCTAAGAGAAATTCTCCAGGAGTCTAAAATGACTTGATTATAATCAATCAATCATTCAAAAGTGACAAGTGAGAGGGAAAATGTGAAAAGATGAGTAATCTAAGTGTTAGATAACTGGGAGCCGGAGGGAAAGCAGGACTGTCATCCTCAATCCCTCGAAAAACAAGAAACTGCTGTAACATTATTTAACTCCTCGTTGTTGTTGTTGTTTTTTATCTTCTTCTCCAAGGACTCGGGGTGACAATTCGGCAAACTTGGGAAGTCGGAAGGGTCCCCGGTTTCATCCCTGTGATTGGGCATCATCCAGAATAACCATTTGGATCTTTGGATATTTTGCGCAGGAAGGGCAGGTATTGAAATAAAGGGGTTTTTAAAGTCATTTCTACTCTCTCCCCAGCCATTCCCTTTTTCGTGGGGAAAATTGATGGTTTCCTAGAGGCAGAGCTTCAAGGAAGGGAGATAAAAAAGCTGTGATGAATGCAAGCTTTGCCTTTCTTGATCAGGTCAGAATTTGGAGGCAGTTTGGAGTAATAAAGAGATTAGCCGTGTTTCATGCCATGAAACCAACTATCATACAGGTGGTCCTTGGCTTACGACCACAAATGAGCCCAAAATTTATGTTGCTAGGCGAGACAACTGCCCAAGGAGCTGCTGATCCAGTTCTACAGAGGAAGGATTGAGTCTGTCCTCTGCCTCCATAACTGTCTGGTTTGGCTCTGCAACCCAACAAGGCAGACAAGGCGGACTTCAGAGGAGAATCAGAACTGCAGGCAAAACAATGGCTGCCAACCTGCCTTCCATGGAGGACCTGGACATGGCCCGAGTCAAAAGGAGGTCTGTGAAAATATCTACACACCTCTCGCATCCTGGACATAAATTGTTTCAACTCCTACCCTCAAAATGACGATATAGAGCACTGCACACCAAGACAACTAGACACAAGGACAGTTTTTCCCAAATGCCATCACTCTAGTTAGCAACTAATTCCCACAATGCTGTCAAACTATTCACTAAGTCTGCATTACAATTACTATTAATCTTCTCTTCCTTCCTAGTGCCTAACTCTTTCCACTTATGACTAACTTTGTTGTTTGTATCCTTACAATTGATATTGTTTCTTAGTATGATTTGATTGTATTTGTACCCTATGACCATCATTAAGTGTGGTTTCTTATGACTCTTGACCAATGTATCTTGTCTTTTTATGTACACTGAGAGTATCTGCACCAAAGACAAATTCCTTTTGTGTCCAATCACACTTGGCCAATAAAGATTTCTATTCTGTTCTGTTCTGTTCTGTTCTGTTCTATTCCACTCCATTTTATTCCATTCCAATCTATCCTATCCTTTCTTATTTTCTTCTCTATTCTAACGGAGTGTTGCCTGATTCTATGATCTTTCTTGCTTATGTGAATCCCTCCCATTGTTAAGTTAGTAACACGGTTGTTAAGTGAATCTGGTTTTCCCACTGACTGGGCTTGACCGAAGGTCGCAAAAAGTGATTGGGTGACCCTTTGTGTGTCCCTTAGGAACAACAATCTCCAGTGTTGAGTTGCCACCAGCGAAAGTTCCCGATTATTAACACTAGATGGCAGTATTTCCCCATCTTTTAAAAACAACCACAAAAAGGAACTTTAGTGAATTTTAAAAAGGTGCTAGTCGTTCCTGACTCTAGGGGGTGATGGTGCTCATCTCCGTTTCAAAGCCCAAGAGCCAGCGCTGTCCGAAGACCTCTCCGTGGTCATGTGGCTGGCGTGACTCAACAACGAAGGCGCATGGAATGCTGTTCCCTTCCCACCAAAGGTGGTCCCTATTTTTCTACTTGCATTTTTTACATGCTTTCAAACTGCTAGGTTGGCAGAAGCTGGGACAAGTCACGGGAGCTCCCTCCGTTACGCGGCGCTAGGGATTTGAACTGCCGACGTTTCTGATCGACAAGCTCAGCATCTGAGCCGCTGAGCCATGGTGTCCCTGCTTGTGTGTGTGTGTGACACACACACACATGTATTTATGTATTTACTTACTTACTTATATTCATTTATTTATGTATTTACTTATTTTTATGTATTTATTTAGCTCTTCCCAAAATTAAGGCTCCTAAAAATCTGGCTTTCAGTCACAGGATGCAATGGAAGATTTGAAATGAAGACTTGGCAACGCTTACCTTGAGGGTCTTCACCGCCACGGTGAGGTTGTACTTCTTCCAGACGCCTTCGTACACCTCCCCGTATTGTCCGCCCCCAAGTTTGTGCTTCATGGTGATGTCCGTCCGTTCGATCTCCCACTTGTCGTAGTTGGGGGAGACACCGTAAATGGTGGGCTTGTTCCTCTTGGGGGCAGGGTAGTGGAGAGTGATGATCAGCCCGTCGGCCACGGTTGAGTGATGGTGGACCAGCTCTGCTAAGGTGTTGAAGCGGCTCTCGGAGGAAACGTAAAGCTGGAGAGAAGCAGAGAAAGAGAGAGAGAGAGAGAGAGAGGTGAGCCCGACCGTCTTTGGCGGGTCCTCTTCTACATGACCAGGGCGGTGAGGTTGGCTGGTGATTGCAGGCAGTCCTCGACCTACGACCCCCATTGAGCCAGACATTTCTGTCGCTAACCGAGATAGTTGAGTGAGGGGGTTTTTTTGTCCCATTTTGCAACCTGCCTCACCACAGCTAAATGAATCGCTGCAGTTGTTAGTCACACAGTTGTTAAGTGAATCTGGATCCCCACCCCCGGCTGGTCAGAAGGTCGCAAAAGGGGAAATCCCGTGATCCCAGGAACACTGCACCCGTCATAAATAGGAGCCAGTTGCCGAGCGTGTGAATCTTGATCACGTGGCCACGGGGACACTGCCACGGCTGCAAGTGGGGAAAACGGTCCATATCACTTTTTTCAGTGCCGTCATTATTTCGAATGGTCGCTGGATGAACGGTTGTAAGTTGAGGACTACCTGGTCTATAAACATGTGATTTGAATCGGAGCACCCTTCCCACTTCCAAAGCGGCTCCACATTGCAGGACTTCATTAGATCCCACGAGGCTGTGACCAAGCGGGTTGTGTTGTGGCCGGTCAGCAGAGATGGCAGCAGATTCAGACAGTGGGGAGGGTTGGGGAGGAGCCTGGGCCAGTCCTGGAGCCTGGGGAAGGCTCTGGTGAGGGCTCTGTGTCAGAGGCAGAGAAGGGGCCAGAGACATAGGCCAGTTATCAGCTGCCTTCAGAGTCAGACATCAGTCAGGCAGAGGAAAAGCTGGAGCCAGTTCCCAGTGTGCGCATGCACAGAGTGGCCAGACGAACGGAACAGCTAAAGAAGAGGAGTGGATTTGGGAGGAAGGCCAAAGATGGACGGTGAATGGCCCCTCCCAGAGGAAACAAAAGAGGAGCCAAAGGGGAGTGGAGTTTGCAGGAGACCATTACTTCACTTTATTGGTTCCTGACTCTCCGAGGCTCCTTGCCAAGTTCTGCAGATATCAGCCAGTGAGCTCTCCAAGCCAGAGAAGGTCTGTGACTATAAATCCTCCCTTGAAAGACTTTGCTGGGTGTGAATGAGCAGAATTAATTAAATGGGTTTGTCGGGACCAGGAGTTTGCTTCAGGCTCTTGGGTAGCCTCGGTCAGAACAGTTGGTATTCCTGTGAGATCCCAACTTTGACACTTGCAAATCTGATTTCCCAAAGCTTTGTGTGAGTTAGGCAAGAGTTGACTGTTGAAAACACAACTCTTGGAACCTGCTCTCTTTCAAATGTTATTTAAACTCATTTTGGGGAATCCGAGAGTCAGTTTGGTATATTGGTTAAGGTGCTAGCCTAGAGACCAGTAGATGGTGAATTCTAGTACCACCATAGACTTGAAAGCCAGCTGGGTGATTTTTAACCGATCACCAGGAGAGGATGAATTCTAGTCCCACCTTAGGCATGAAAGCTGGCTGGGCAACTTGTTCCAATCCCTCTCTCTCTAGCCCAACTCACCTCGCAAGGCTGTTGTGGGGAAAATAGGAGGAGGACAAGCGTGTTGAAAAAGTTTCACCACCTTGAGTGATTCATAAATATGTGTGTATGCGTGTGTGTGTGTGTGTGTGTGTGTGTGTGTATGGTTTTGTGTCTGAAGCAGGAGCAGGACTCACAGTCTCCCAGTTTCTTAGTCTGAGGCCTTAACCGCTCTCATAAACAATAATAAAAGCTGAGATAAAAAAGTCCATAAAAAATTAATCTAACAAGGCCAGCTAGAATCACTGTCAATCATATCCTTCTCCTTTTATGTGATATGCTTTTCCCTGCAAAACACATTATGTCCCCATCCCGTTCCCCCCCCCCCTTCTTAGGAAATACCTCTCTTTGATTTAAAAAGCCACAATCTGCCTTCTTTCCCCTGTGGCTCATGTCTGCTTTTACAAAAGATAACAAGATGCTGGATGGGTAGCTTTTGATATAGTTTTTTTTCCCCAAAAAGCCCTGCGGGCTCTTTAAAAAAACCAATCAAGCCACATTATACTATAACCCCTAAATTTTAATGTCCTTCTTCCATCATCTTCACCCTATAAACCCTTATAGATTATAGTCCAAGGTAGTCCTTGACTTTTAACTTCCCTCCCTTCCTCTTCCCTCCCATCTTCTTTCTGCCTCTTTCTTTCCTTCTTTCCTTCCTTCCTTCCTTCCTCTTCCATCCCATCTTTCTGCCTCTTCCCTTTCCTTCCATCCTTCCTTCCTTCTTTCCTCCTTCTCTCCCACCTTTTTTCTGCTCTTCCTCCCTCCCTCCCTCCCTTCCAGCAGCTATAGATAGGTTCCCAGCTATATATAAATACAGGCCCCTCTTAGCAACCAGAGGGAACCGCTGCTCTGTTATATATGATTCATTCAAGGCAGTCTAAACGATTATCAGTCACCAGAAAATGCAGCCGGCCAAACAAAAATTATTCATCCGTAGGATTCTAGTGGCAGGATCCCTGTCGTGACAAAAATCAGCCTGAGAGATAAGGCACACACAACCCCCCCCCAAAAAAGTGGGGGAGCAGAAACGAAAAAACGGAAAGGGGGAAAAAAGAGGCAATTTAATGCCCGCCGTCATCAGCCACACCTCCTTGAAAGTCACCTTGGGAGGCCTGCAGTTACAATCCACAGAGAAACTGCTGGTGCTCCTTGTCTTAAAACCGTTCATTTAGGGACCGTTAACTGTTTTAATTGTAAAATCAAGTGTGGTGACAAAATGAGCTGCTTAACAATTGTGTCCCTTCGCAATGGAAGTTCCCGTCCCCATCGCAGCCGTTAAGTTAGGGACTGTCTGCGTAGCTTTTCCGATATGAGTGATTGAAAAAAAAAATGACACGTTTAACCTCATTTGCAATTTCTCCTCTGTTTCCCGAGCCGTCCCGATGCTTTTGCGAGCGGCTCCCGTCCCAATTCCCAAGCCTCCAAAAACTGCTATATTTTCAACACCTGCAGTTATTAACTTGTCCGATTACGTTAATAAAGGGCCTGATGGGGGGAAAGATTCTTCAGAAGCGAAGAGCTACACCGTCTGGCTCTACCTGATTTCCCCCGGCAAATGCCAGCCGGGGCCCCGAGATACGATATCTACTTTATCAAACAACTTAATATTGCTTCATATGGCGGCGGTGTGGATAATGGGTCCAACGAGAATCTAATTCCATACCGTTTCCTGGATGTTATTTTATTAAAAACAGAAAACCTCCGGCTGATAAGAGTTTCTGACAAAGGAGCCGGTAGACATTTGGTGCTAATGAAAATCCCTTGGCTGTTATCTCTTTCTTGAAAATTCTGACTAAAACAACGCCGAGGTAAGGAAATAATTATTCATCTGTTCAGCAAAAGCATCTCCAGGCATTTCCACTGAGTGAGGATGGACTGGCCTCTAGTGGAAACAGCGCAGAAGGAAGCATCAGGTGCTCCTTTTAGCAAAATCACACATGTAATTTTACGCAGGTGTAGCCTGCCACCCCCAGGTAGTCCTCGACATACAACAGCAGTGTTGTGGCCCACCAGTGGAGCTGGCAGCAGATTCTCTCCGAGAGACTCCTTGCCAAATTCTGCAGATCTCGGCCTGGCAGTTCTCCAAGCCAGCTGAGGTCTGTGACCGTAAATCCTCCCTGGAAAGACTTTGCTGGAGGTGAAGGAGCAGAATTGACACTCAATGAATAGAAGGAGTTTTTTGTGGGGATCAGGAGTCTGCTTCAGGCTCTTGGGAAGCTTCCGGCAGAACAAGCATGTTTTGTCACTGTTCAGTTACAATGGCACTGAAAAGCGATTTGTGATCATTTTCACACTTACGACCGCTGCAGCCTCCCTGTGGTCACGTGATCGAAACTCAGACACTTGGCAACGGACTCATATTTACGACGGTCGCAACGTCCCGGATTAATGTGTGCTGGTTGTTTGGCACAACGTCAATAAAACTCACCTTCCCATCCGAGGCGGTGTTGATGCGGTAGTGGTAGACTCTCCCCTCATATCTCAAGGAAATGGACCTCTGGCCAGGACTGCTCTCGCTTTCCCGTACCAAAAAGCTGCCGTTTATCCCGCTGCTGAGCAGGTACTCTGCCGCGTTGCGTGACACCGGCCCATGGTACCACGAATGCTTCTCCAAGCTGTTGACGGGGGTGATGTAGTTGCTGGGCACCCAGCCTTGCCCGTTCTTCGTCTGGGCTTCGCACCATTCCCCGTTGTGGTTGTAACCCAGGACACGAAGTTTTTCCCCTATTGCGGGGTAAGGAAGAATAGAAACAAACAAACAATCACAAGTCTGAGAATTGTCCGAGGCGACTCAGGGAGGGGGTTTCACAAGGGAGCGATTTAAACACAGCAAAACAGCAAAAGGAAGGAATAGTTGCAGCTGGGGGGCTGAACTGCGGAGCCCTTGTGGTTTTCTCAACTCCCAGGCATAAGGCCACAGGTGGACAGTGGACGGCTCCTCCCAGAGGGAATAAAAGAGGAGCGAAAAGGGAGTGGAGTTTGCAGGAGACCATTAGTTCCCTTTAATAGTTCGACTCTCCGAGACTCCTTGCCAAGTATTGCAGATATGGGCCTGGCAGCTCTCCAAGCCAGAGAAGGTCTGTGACCGTAAATCCTCCCTTGAAAGACTTTGCTGGAGGTGAATGAGCAGAATTCACAGTCAATTAACAAAAGGGTTTTTTGTCAGGATTGGGAGTTTGCTTCAGGCTCTTGGGAAGAAACCTCGGTCAGAACAACTCTTAACATTTCTGAGGGAGCTAAAAAAAGGGGGGGAAATCCGAACTTTACAACAGATAAATTAATTCCTGCCAAGGTTAAATTCCTTTCCCCTGAAATGCCAACCTCTTCTCATCCTTCCCGCTTGGGTTTTCCATTTTGAGGACTTACCTTTAGTGATGCTGAGAGTGTTGTCACCGCTGGCGACGAAGTCGTACAAGGCCACAAAAAGATTGGGATCATTTTCACCCGGAGCAGAAAGGAGATTTTCTTTGGAATTCCAGCGGGCAGCTTCGCTCAGGCTCTGCGGCTCGAATTCAGAGGCGACGGGCCGTTGCAGCGCTTCTGGTGGGAAGGAAAGTTTGAAGGAGAAAGAAAGAGAGAGAGAGAGAGAGAGAGAAAGAAAGGAGAAGTGAGATTGTTTTCTCGCTGGAGGATTTGAGCCCTTGCTCTTCTGTTCCTCCCCGCCGGCTGTGCCTACCCTCAGTTTTAAAAAGGAAAAATATGTTTTATCGGAAAAATGCAATGGAAGAAGGAGCGAAGAAAGGAAAACGGCTGCCACTGCAAAGTGAATCGGTCTATTGTGAGGCCTGCACAATGCCACAACCGTAGGGTACATTCATGTGAATCCTCCTGAATTAAATTCCAGGGGACTGAATGGGATTCCCATGAACAAATGGAATAGGATTCCATGCAGCCCAAATTCAACCCAGCACTTAAAAGTGTGAATTGCAAAGATCTGTATAAATACTTAACTGGGGGGGGGGGGGGGGGAAAGGGAATGTTTAGCTTTTGTAACAGTTCTCTCTCTCACACACATACACAGACATTTTCTCTTTCTCTCTCCTTCTCTTATTGTTTCTCTCTCCTTCTCTTTCTCTCTCCTCTCCTTCTCTCTCTCCTTCTCTCCCCATTCTCTCCTCTCCTATCTCCTTCTTTCTCTCTCCTTCTCTTTCTCTCCTTCTCTCCTCTCATTGTTTCCCTCTCCTCTTTCTCTCTTTCCTTCTCTCAATTCACTTTAATTTCATCTTTCCATTCACCCAACATTTCTTATTATAGCATCCCAGTTGAAATGTTCATTATTAATGTCTGTTATGTTCTCAATGTTAGAAAATCGCTCCTTAGTTCTAAGTTGCTTCTCTCCTTGATTAGTTTCCACCCGTTGCTTCTTGTCCTGCCCTCAGGGGCTTTGGAGAATAGCTTGACTCCCGCTTCTTTGGGGCAGCCCCTCAAATACTGGAAGACTTGCTATCACGTCACCGCTAGTCCATGTTTCCCTAGACTACACATACACAATTCCTGCAATCGGGAATAGGAGCCACCTTTGGTGGGGAAGGTAACAGCAGGCCGTGCGCCTTCACTGTTTGGTGTGTGGACTGTTTCCCACCCCCTACTTTTTAATCCCCAATCAGCCACTTCGGGTCTCGTAAAAGGAGCCAAAGAGGAGAGGAAAATATATTTTTTTAAAAAGATAAAATGTGTACAAGGGAAACTCTTTCATGTCTGCTCGGATTGTAAGACAGGAACTTAAGCATCCGTTCAACAAAGAGTCCGGCTTCTCTGGCCCTGCGAGGTCCATGTTTATAAACCGGGAATCACTGCTGGGGAGTGCAAATTGTTTCCAACTGTTTGCAAAATAAGAGGCCTTTGATCCATTCCCTTAGAGACTCTGGGCTACGATTCCCATTGCAGTTGGTTCTCCACTTACGACCACAATGATGTCGCTAAGGCAGACAGCTGTGAAGTGAGCTTCGCCCTGTTTTACGAACTTCCTTGCCACTGTTGTTAAATGAAACGCTGCCGTTGTTAAGGTGGAAACGAAGCTGTTAAGTGAATCTGGCTTCCCCATTGATTTTGCTTGTCTTTCCTTTTCTTTCTCTTCCTTCCTTCCTTTTCCCTTTCTCTCTCTTTCTCTTTTTCCCTTTTTCTTTCTCATCCTTTCTTTCTTTTCTTTCACTTCCCTTCTTTTTTCCTTTTTCTTATTAGTTTCTTTCTTCTTTTCTTTGTCCCTTCCTCATCTTTTCTTTCCCTTTATTTTTCCTTCTTTCACTTCTTTTTTTCCCTTCCTTTTTTTCCTCATCTTTTCTTTCTTTCTTTCGCTTCCTTCCTTCTTTCCTTCTTTTTTTCTTTTTCTTTCCCTTCCCTCCCACCTTCCTTTTTCTTATTAGTTTTTCTTCTTTTCTTTGTCCCTTTCCCATCTTTTCTTTCTCTGTTTTTTTTTTCCTTCTTTCTCTTCTTTCTTTTTTCTTTTCTCTTTTCTTTCCCCTTGATCTTTATGTAGGGATTTCAACTTCACAGGGGTAATTTCTCCTTCAAAAAAATGCCTTTTCAGTTATGTCATTCCTCCCCCCCCCCCCCCCCCCCCGCAAACAAAAAAAAAGCAGCAAGTTGGCTTCTCCTTTTTCTTTGGGATATTTCCACCTGGTTCCTTTTTCCAGAGGTTTAGCAGAGAGACTGCTGTTGGGACATTTTTTCGTGCATGGGGAGGGGTCGTGCATATTGCAAGCCAGAGGGGAGAGGTGAGGGGCGGCTTTGCAAACCCGGCCAGGCTGAGCTGCCAAAATCTTTTTCTTTCTTCCGGCCACTTGAGATAATATTTACCAGGTGGAATCGAGTGGAAAAGAGGATACAAACCAAGATGGCTGGAAACCACAAAAAGGGGAGCTTGGTTAAGTGCCCTGGATTGGTATCTTTGGAGCTAAGCCAAGTCTGCTTTTAAAAAGAAGAAAAAGAGAAAGAAAAATTGGTTCACCCAAGAAATTACCTCAAAAGCAGTTCGAAGAAAAATTTGTCGCTGGGAGTTGGTTTTAGGAAGCCCAGCATGAAATAAGCAAAAAGAGCAAGGAATATAGAATACACAATAACAGAGTTGGAAGGGACCTCGGAGGTCTTCCAGTCCAACTCCCTGCCTAGGCAGGAGACCCTACACCACTTCAGACAAATGGATGTCCAACATCTTCTTTAAAACGTCCAGTGTTGGAGCATTCACAACTTCTGGAGGCAACTTCTGTTCCACTGATTAATTGTTCTCCCTGTCAGGAAATTTCTCATTGATTCTAGGTTGCTTCTCTCCTGGATTAGTTTCCACCCATTGTTTCATGTTTTACCCTCAGGTGCCTTGGAGAATAGCTTGACTCCCTCTTCTTAGGGGCATCCCCTGAGATATTGGAAGACTGCTATCGTGTCTCCCCTGGTCCTTCTTTTCATTAGTCTAGACATGTAAGGAAGTTTAAGAAATAACTAAGCAGGTTGTTCGGTGTGTGTGTGTGAGAGAGAGGGGGGGGGAGGGAGAGAGAGAGAGAGATTTCCAGTGTGAATGGAGAAACACGATCTGGCAAAGGGCAGATCTGGAAACATTTAGAGGACCAGAACATTACAGATATTTCTTGAATTACAACTACCGTAATTTGTTTAGTAAGAAGAGACTAAACAACCACCTATCTGGAATGGTGATAGGGTCTCCTGCCTGAGCAGGGGGTTGGACTAAAAGACCTCCAAGGTCCCTTCCAACTCTGTTATTCTAAGATATCACATCTCCATAAAGATCTCCATATCAGGGCAGGAACTGGGACTCTTTTGGAGAAATATGAGGCAGGGGGTTTCAGTGTTCCTAGAAGAGATCTGAAAGTTATGGATTTTAATTAAAGAAAAGAAAAAGAAAGAAACAGCCACCCTCTCAACAAGTTGTCACAGTTCAGCCTTTCCTTTGCCCCCACCCTCCCCGGACAACCAGTAAGAACGTGGCAGTTGTGAGAAACTCCAGCAATCTCCTGTGAGATCTTGAAGGTGAGATTACAGAAACCAGAAGAGGTTGGAGGATGATCTCAGATTTTGGCCTTTTAAGTCTTCTCTGAAAAGACTGCAGGTCCCAGGGGTGGTTGTGTCCGACAGCTTTCTCCAATTTAGCACACATACACAGCCAACTTTATGAGAACACAACTACCAGAATTGGTAAGCAGAGGGAGGGAGGGAGGGAGGGAGGGAGGGAAGGAGGGATGCTGAAGTCAAGGAAGGAAGGATGTGAATGGAAGGAGGGAGGGAGGAAGGAAGGAAAGAAGGATGGATGGATGGATGGATGGATGGATGGATGCTGGAGTGAGGGAAGGAAGGAAGACAATGCTGGTTATGGAGTTGAACTACTCTCTGGGGCAAAACTGGAGGAGGGAGCCCTATGCATGCCACATTATGCTCTCGAATAAAAGACAAGAAGATAAAACATACAAGCAATTATGAAATGAAAAGCTTATTTGATATGCAGAAGATCCTCAACCTACAATCGTTCCTTTAATGTCTGTTCACAATTACAACTGCACTGAAAAAAAGCAACTTAGGACCGGTCTTCGCACTTACAACTACTGCAGTAATCCCATGGTCAAACGACTTGGCTCATCATCTTCTCCTCCTCCTCCTCCTCCTCCTCCTCCTCCTCCTCCCATCCAAGTACTAGCCTGGTTGCCTTGTCTTAACGTTTCAAGATCAGCCAAAGTCAGCCAAATGTTGCAACATGCTAAGGTCCCAGAATTGATTTAAGGGAAAATAAACAAATAAATAAATAAGATCCAAGGGTATCAAACCCCAAATCCACAACAGGAAACGTGATCCTTCTTCATCAGACGCAACCCTTTTCTGGCAATCCCTCACCACAACAGCCTCTCAACTGGAAGTTCAAATTTCCTGCTTTTACGATGATGGAAACCCAGCGCCTGGCCCTGGATAAACAAACCAGAATTCCTCTGCGTCCTCCAGACCATCATCCCCGGCTTCCAAAACCAACAAAGGGCTCTTGAGCGAGGTTCTCTCAACCTTGGCAGCCGGGAAGGATATGTGGGCTTCAACACGGCCGGCTGGGGAATTCTGGGAGTTGAAATCCATCCGTGGTCCGGAGGCTAAGATGGAGAAGACCCACTCTGAATTTCTCCCCGGTGTTGTTCTACAGTCCCTACCTCCTCTGGCAGTTTGCCAAGTTGTAGAGATCTGCAAAGCAGGGACCTCCTCCTCCAATTAGCTACTAAGATTCAACTCGGTGGGCCATGCAGCCTCTTCGCCCTTCAACGTTTTTATAACTGACTAGCTGATAACCTGGCGTTTCTTGGGTCTTTATTTATCCTAATCCTATATTAAAGAGCTCCCTTCTAGCATTGATGAAGTTACCTAGTCGGGTCATAAAATGTCTGCAAGGAAGCCAGCAAGGTCAGAGACCACCAAGGACCCCACAGCACTCCTCCTCCTCCTCCTCCCCACACGTACCACTCCCCTCTAGCACCGATGTTGTTCCCTAGTTGGGTCATGAAATGTCTACAAGAAAACCACCCACATAACACCAAGGACCCCACAGTTGTCCTTGTGCTCCTCCTCCTCCTCCTCCTCCTTTCCACAAACCCCACACCCTTCTAACACTGATGATGCTACCTAGTTGGGTCATGAAACGTCTGCAAAGAAAACCACCAAGCTCAGAGAGCACCACACTTCAACTCTGAGCTACAAATATTCTCTTCTATCAGTAACCTAAAAGGGACTTGGTGGCTCAGCGGCTAAGATGCTGAGCTTGTCGATCAGAAAGGTTGGCAGGTCGAATCCCTAGTGCCACGTAACGGAGTGAGCTCCCGTGACTTGTCCCAGCTTCTGCCGACCTAGCAGTCCGAAAGCATGTAAAAAATGCAGGTAGAAAAAAACAGGGGCCACCTTTGGTGGGAAGGGAACAGCGCTCCATGCGCCTTTGGCATTGAGTCATGCTGGCCACATGACCACGGAGACGTCTCTGCGGACAGCGCTGGCTCTTCAAGAGGCTTTGAAAGGGAGATGAGCACATATGTGCGAGGGGAACCTTTGCTTTGAGTTCTCCAACAGACGGAGTCCCCAAGATGACCAAGGAAACACTTGATTTTGATTCATATATAGCCATCTTTTGACACTCAAGCAACCCGCAGCGCTGACTGGCTGGAGAAAAATGACGTGCCCTTGTTTCTGCTTTCAAAACTGACAGCAGTTTTGGAGAGAGAGAAAAAATTTTTTGGCCCGCCTGATGTTTGCATTTGAGTGGCACCCTGACTAATCCACAGTTGAAATCCTGGAAAAACAAAAGTTATTACGTACAATGCCACGGGAAAGAGGAGGGGGAGAAATTTCTCTTCGGATTTGGAAAATAGAGAGACGGCTGCCCATTACAGAACTGCAGCAGAGTGACTATGCGACGAAGGGACTTCACCAAGTCCCGAGTGGAAAGTATGCGATGAGCTACAGCGAACATCTAATGGCCAACATTCCCCAGAAATGCCATAATTAATATGATTAATCCTTTTCCCGGTTGAAGGGAGGGGCATCAAATGTTTTCCTTGCTCTCAACGTGGATTGGAAATTCACTCCCCTAAATCCCAAATCCCGAAGAATTCGCAAAGATGGTAATCCGAAGGGAACATTAAATTTAGCAGGGAAATATATGAAGCTAAAAGCAATCCTTGTCACTAACGCATTCCCCCCTCCCACAACTCCCCCCCCCTTTTTTTTCTGGCCTTCCTTAGGTTTGGTTAAGTGTTCTTCTTGGAAAGTCCAAGTGATTTTATCTTCTTCTTTTTTATCCACCCAGCTGGAACAGGGGCATTAGATACCCAAAGGCTGGCTGTTTGAGGCTTTTTTTCCCCCCTCACAAACCTGCCTCAACCATGGAAGAGAAAAGAGGCACAACTTTTTTGGGGGGCTAGAAGTTACGGTAATAAAAAAAATCACCTGTTTGGCCAGTACCTTTGTCCCATGTTGGAAGGGGGGGGAGGAGAGGGAGAAGAAGGAGAGGGGGAGAAGGAAGGGGAGGGAGAAGAAGAGGAGGAGGAAGAGGAGGAAGGTTAAAGGAGAAGGGGAGCGAGAGGAGGAAAGGAAGAGAAAGATAAAGAGGAAGAGATGGAGATGGGGAAGCACACTATCCTCTCTCACTTGAGCATGGCATGAGGTGGGCCAAGGGGAAACTGAGGCAGCCAAGATCCACTGCTTATTCCATTTCCCTGCTTTCTCCTGGAAAAGAAAAGGAAAAAAAAAGGAAGGAAGGAAGGAAGGAAGGAAGGAAGGAAGTTAGGAAGGAAGTTAGGAAGGAAGGAGGGAGGGAAGGAAGGGAAAGAGGGAGGGAAGGAGGGGAGGAACCTTGGGACAAGAACTTCAAAAGTTCCTCATTCATCCCCCTCCCCAAAGGGGCCATTCTTCTCCAGATGCCCCACAGAGCCCCTTTCTAGAAGGTCTTCTCCTCCAGACAAGGAGACCCACTACAGGCCTACAGCACAACTGAGGGGGAACAAAATCTACTTTTCAATCATTGCAGCTCTGCTGAACTTACCTTCCAAATAGCAACTGGAGGAAGAAGATAGGCCCTTTTTCGACTTGCAACCGACTAATTTCAAGCAAATCTCCAACATTTTCATTGATTAGAGGAACACCTCCAGCCGATACTCTCCACGGAGGCCCCCCCTGATTTTCCTCTTCTCCCTCAACCTTCAAACCAAAAAAAAAAAAAAAAAAAAAAAATCCTCTCTGCCTTTTTTTTAACCAGTAATAATAATAATAATAATAATAATTCCACTATAAATCCAGCCTTCTGAAAACCGTTAATTCAACGCCGACCATCCATTTCTGACACCTTCACATCACGCCTCTCCCCAAAAGTTAGAAGCTGCTTGTCCTCAGCTTTTGCATTCTTCTAGGCTCCCTTAAGCCACTCCGGCAGGAAAGAAAGAGAGAAGCTGGCCATTTTTAAAAAAAGAAAAGGGGGGGGAAGAGGAGGGGAAATGGAGGGAGAGTGAAAGCGAAGTTACTTGGAGCAAAGGCTCCTGAATTTCCCCATCCCTCCGTCTTTCGGTCCCTCCGTCCGTCTATCCAGGGAGGGAGGGGAGGGGAGGGCAGGGGCTGGTTTGCTGCTCCTCGCTCAGCCAGACGCTTGGATTGCAAAGCTTGAATTGCCAACAAAGGCCTTCCTTCATTCTTTGGCCTGACATCAGGAAGGCCTGGACCGCCCACCGCACATACTTAACTCCTGAGAGTCCCGGTTTTGTTGAGAGCAAAAGACTGAAGCATGCAACTTTGGGGAGAGAGAGAGAGAGAGAGACGGGGGAGAGAGAGAGAGACTGAGAGAGACAGAGAGAGGGACTCAGAGACAGACTGAGAGAGAGAGAGAGAGAGAGACAGAAAGAAAGAGAGACAGACAGACAGAGAAAGAAAAAACAGAGACAGACAGAGAGAAAGAGAGACAGAGACAGGGGGAAAGAGACAGAGAGAGAAAGAGGGAGAAAGAGAAAGAGAGAGACACAGACACACAGAGAGAAAGAGACACAGAGACAAAGACAGGGAGGGAGGGAGGGAGGGAGGGAGGGAGGGAGAGACTGAGAGAGAGAGACACAGAGAGAGAAAGAGACAGAGAAGGAAAGAAAGAGAGAGACAGACAGAGAGAGGGGGAAAGAAACAGAGAGACAGAGACACAGAGAGAAAGAGACAGAGAGAGACAGAAAGACAGAAAGAAAGACAGGGAGGGAGGGAGGGAGGGAGGGAGGGAGAGAGAGAGAGAGAGAGAGAGAGAGAGAGAGAGAGAGAGAGAGAGAGAGAGAGAGAGAGACTACCCTACCCTACCCTATTGTATCATTCTGTGTTCTATCCATGTTGGTGTTTTTTCACAACATTATGGAAATTGGAGACCACTCCCTTTTCCTGGATGCTTTTTTCCTTCAGTTCTCCTATATTGATGGTTTCTGAAATTCTTTGAGCGTCTACAATGCCCCCCCCCCCCCGACCCTCCAATTTGATCATTAACAAAATTCAACCCTGTTTGGCTCTTTGAGATCAGCTGTCAACCAGGATTCCTCATTTTCCAACGGACCTTTATACGTCTCTCTTTTCCCAACTGATTTTTTCCTTGTTTTCCAGAGAATTCAGGAAGGAAGGGTCACTTGGCAGAGAGGACCAGAAAAGAAGCACCGCTATTTCATCTCACAATGGCCGGAAGGAATTCCTGTTTAGAGAGCTATCCAGCTATCTGATATCCATTGTTTGGTTTCCACTGGGTTTTTTGTCCCTGCTTCCTAAGAGCTTTTGATCTTAGCCCCCAAACTATAACCTCACCTTGCAAGCCCTGAGTGACTTTCACCTTCCTCCCTCTCTTATGCTAAGGTGGGTCAAGGCAGAGCTATCTTGGACCAAAGAGACTGTGGGTGCTCCGTGGTCCCTGGTTTGGAAGGAGAGATTGGACAACCATTTGTACGGAATAGGATGTCGTGGCCAGCCATTGGCCAGTGGAGCTGGCAGCAGATTCGGACAGTGAGGAGTTGGGGGGGGGGGAAGCCTAGGTCAGAACATAGGATAAGATAGGAATCTAGGGGGTGGTGCTTATCTCCGTTTCAAAGCCGAAGAGCCAGCGCTGTCCGAAGACGTCTCCGTGGTCATGTGGCCAGCATGACTGAACGCCAAAGGCGCACGGAGCGCTGTCCCCTTCCCACCAAAGGTGGCCCCTATTTTTCTACTTGCATTTTTACGTGATTTCGAACTGCTAGGCTGACAGAAGCCGGGACAAGTCACGGGAGCTCACTCCGTTAGGCGGTGCTGGGGATTCGAACCCTCAAACTGCTGACCTTTCTGAGCGACAAGTTCAGTGTCTTAGCCACTGAGCCACCGCATCCCTTAAGGAGAAAAAAGAGTGGGAAGAAAAAATATAGGAATTACAAAAATAAGAAAAATAAAGAAGCTAAGTGAACGGGTGCAAAGAAGAGAACATAAAATAAGTGAAATCTCTGAGAGACTAAGAAAAAATGGTTAGAAAAGGAGGAAGGGAAAGAAAAGGATTTACTAGTAGAAAAAAGTGAAATGTGTTAATATTGTTAATGGTATGTAGCTAATTATGATGTCAGGGAACTATATTAATATTATTAATTGTGGATAACTAAGTAAAATGCTTATTATATAAAAATTGATTTGTGGATATATGTTATCTATTGTAAAATAGAAATACAGATGGAAATGAAGTGATAAATTTGGTTTTTTATAAAAGAATTTAAAATTTACATCAAAAAAACCTGTTTCAAAAAAAAAGAAAAGAAAATTCTTTAAGAAGACCCTACAAATATTCTCTTCTACCTTGTACCAAACAGCCAGTTTAATTTTAGCCCCGTAAAACCTCCAAACAATTACAATGAAATAGAAAAAAACCCCAAATGTCCTCTCCTTACCCCCCTCAGACTGAGGTGAATTAAACCCTCAAAGCCGCCATTCCAGGCCCACCAAAGGAACCATGGTGTGGGCTCTCTGTCACGACAGAACTGACTAATCCTGCGATGGAGAAGCTATGCCACACACAGCCCCCTCCGTGGGGACACGGGCCACCGTCGGCTGCTCCTCGCGGGCGCTGAAAAACAGCGCTGAAAAACAGCCAAAAAGGAGGCCGTTCTCTGGGCTGTTTTCAGTCTGTTTGGGGGATCATTTTCAGGCCATTTTCCATGCTATTTTTGGGGCAAAATACAGACTGAAAACGGCCCCAAAAATGGCCTGAAAATGGCCCCCAAAACAGCCCAAAAAACATATTTGGGGTTTCCGGTGCGCATGCGTGGGCACATACACGGGGCATGCGCGTGTGTGTCCGGTTTGGGCCCTCGGTGCTGCAAAGGTTCGGCATCCGTGGCCTCATCCGTATGCCTTGATAAGCCGAGTTGAACATGGAAGACTCTGGGGAGGGGAGGGGGGGAGAGTGACAGCAATCCACCAGAGAACCCAAGATTATGTAACGGGGGTGGGGGCGTCTCTGGGGCCGCCAACCCGGGGAGAAAACAATTCTGGGAAATTGCGGTGTGGCTGTGTGCTCGGAGGGGCTTGTCACGAGAGCAAGGCCTGGAAGCAACCGAGAGTCCTCCTTAAAGTTCTTGGGCTTGCTGTAACTGGAGGCCCGTCTCCAGCCGCCCAGCTGCAGGATTCCAGAAAGAATTCCAGTGGAATTACTAAACGGGATTGCTAAACCCGCCCGCACCCCCCCCTGCCCGCACCCAACACCCCTCGAGATCGCCAAGCAACAAGGTTAACGCACTCGGAGCCAAAGGACTAAGACTGAGTCACAGAAAGATATTTGGACAGCCTTCCTCAACGCCAACACAACTTTTTTCCCCTCCTCTTTCTCCTTCTTCTTCTCCCTTTCTCTTTCTCACCCCTCCTCCTTTTTCCCCTTCCCTTCTCCCCTTTTCTGTTCTCCTTCTCCCCTTCTTCTTCTCCTTTCCTTCTCCCCTTTTCATTCTCCTTCTCCCCTTTTCTTTCTCCTTCTCCCCTTCTTCTCCTTCTTTCCTTCTCCTTTCTTTTTTTCTTTCTACTTCTCCTCCCTCCCTCCCTCTCTTTCTTTTTCTCCCCTTCTCCCTCTCCTTCTTCCCTTCCCCTTCTTTCCTTTTCCTTCCTCCCTTCTCCTTCTCCCCCCACATCCTCCTCCTCCTCCTCCTCCTCCTCACATTCCACCCTTGCCGAGATGAGTAGAAATTCAAACCTATTTCCAGAGCTTTGTGACCGAAATGGAAATGCTTAGGCTGGGTGGGACAATTGAGACTTTCATGATTTTTAATGAAAACACAGAGATATATTCACTGGAGGGGACTGGGATGCCAATACTAAACACGTTCACCTTCCATCTTGCCTCAGTTTTACAACCTGTTCCCCTGGGGAATAATTCCATGGGTGACCCCGTGCCAACCTTGAGGAGGGCATGACCCAACCACCTTTGGAAGTCTTTCTTCTTAAGCCAGGGTGGGGCATCTATTTGTCTGTTGTATCCCTGGATTACAAGGCCACACCCAGAAGCTAAAGCAACCTCCTTCCTCAACTCATTTTAAAGCGTCAAGCATAAAGCTGGAAGGGACCACGGAGGTCTTCTAGTCTAGCCTGCTGTTCAAGGCAGGAGGCCTTATACTATCGCAGTTCAAATGGTTCTCCAACCTCTCATTGAAAACCTTCAGCGATGGAGCACCCACAACTTCTGGAGGCAACTTCTGTTCCACCCATTCATCGCTCCCATTGCCAGGAAATGTGTCCTTAACTCTAGGTGTCTTCTACCTGTTACTTCTTTGCCCTGCCCTCAAATGCTGTGGAGAATACGCTGCAGGCCCACGGAGCCCAGAGTGTGGAGGTGATGTCTTCGGAAACAACCAAATTAAATTCTTTGTTTAAAAAAAATTAGGCAAGAGGACCAGAATCTTGCATGTCCTTCTCCCATTTCTAAGGACACTTCAAGGGAGAAGGGTGCTCTACAGAGGAATGATTGTCCTCTGCACCTCCATGACTGTCTGGTTTGGCTCTGCAACCCAACAAGGCAGACAAGGCGGACTTCAGAGGAGAAACAGCACTGCAGGCAAAACAATGGCTGCCAACCTGCCTTCCATGGAGGACCTGCACACGGCCCGAGTCAAAAAGAGGGCTGTGAAAATATATACACACCCTTCGCATCCTGGACATGAATTGTTTCAACTCCTACCCTCAAAACGACACTATAGGGCCCTGCACACCAGAACAACTAGACACAAGGACAATTTCCCCCCAAAAGTCATCACTCTGTTAAACAAATAATTCTTTCAACACTGTCAAATTATCTACTAAGACTGTATTACTATTATTCTTCTCTTCCTTCCTAGTACCTGTCTCTTTCCACTTATAAATATAATCATGTTGCTTGTATCTTTAAATTTTATATTGTTTCATTTGTTCCCTAGTATAATTTGATTGCTTATTGGTAACCTATGACTATCACTAAGTGTTGTATCTTATGATTCTGGATGAATGTATTTTATTTTATTTTTCTTTTACGTCCACTGAGAGTACCTGCACCAAAGACAATCACACTTGGCCAATAAAGAACTCTATTCCATTCCATTCTTATTATATTCAATTCTACTCTACTCCTTATTCTACTCTATCCTTATTCTATTCTATTCTATTCTATCCCTTATTCTATTCTATTGTACTCTATTCTATTAACATTTGGCTTCCCAAAGCTTGCGAGGTTTGGGGCTACCACAGTGATATCTCCTCAGTTCCTGGAGGCGAGAAGGTTAAGATGTTGACCATCTGTCCCCCTTTCTGGCTGGAGGACCAAACCCCCCCAGAGGGCATCTTAGATCTAAGAGAATAATGCTAAACGTGTGTGTCTCAGTGGAAGCTCCATCAAACTCAACAGTCTACTCCCAACAGAGGTGAAGCAGATGGTTGCTGGGGCCGCTTCCAACATCTAGTAGATGATGGGAGACACAACCCAGGCCGTACACAACCTCATCTTTGAGAGGACAAGGGTCCCAGAGCAGAAAACTGCATGTCGGCCAGCACACCCTTCCTTCCACTGCAGAGACAATCATGATCTCATTAAGGCACCAGTAAGTGTGTTTTCTATCTTAAGATGCTGTTGGGGTGGGGGTGTTATTTGAAAAACCTCTCGCTCAAATAAATAAATACCAGTTGTATTTGGGGAAGGAAACTATGTGTGGTGGGAGAAAAGATGTTGAAGAGGAGAGGGGACAGAAAGCCAAAGGAGAAAGGCACAAGCTCCCTCTCTCTCTTTTTTAAGCAGGAAAAGATGGGTCCAAATAGCAATAGCATTTAAGACTTGTACACTGCTGCATAGCACTTTTACAGCCCTTTCTAAGCGGTTTACAGAGTCAGCCAATTGCCCCCCCCCAAAAAAAACAATCTGGCTCCTCATTTTACCCACCTTGGAAGGATGGGAGGCTGAGTCAACTTTTGAGCCTGGTGAGATTCAAACTTGGCACAGTTAGTCTGCAATACTCCATTCTAATCACTGTGCACCATGGATGGATGGATGGATGGATGGATGGATGGATGGATGGATGGAAGGAAGGAAGGAAGGAAGGGAGCAATAGCACTTAGACTCATATACCACTTCACAGTGCTTTTACAGCCCTCTCTAAGCAGTTGACAGAATCAGCCTATTGCCCCCAACAATTTGGGTCTGAATTTTGATTGTATGATGCTACAAAGGTCATAATGATGACAAATGGTCCCAAGTCCCTTTTTTTCCAGCACCGTTGTAACTTTGAACGGTCACTAAATGAACCATTGTAAGTTAAGGACTGCCTGTATACCTTTTGGGCTGAAAAGGCACCAAAGTTTTCTTTTTTCTTTCCTCTTTTCTATGGAACCATTAACCCACAACTTCTGGTGGCAAGGTGTTCCACTGACTAAAAAGCCTAACGCCATAGCAGAAGATGAGTTTTGTTGGAATAAGAGAAACTAAGTACACGCACCACACTCTCTCGCACACTCTCACGCACACAGCACAGCAGCCCAAAAGACAGGGGAGAATTTGAACTATTTAAAACATATGACTTTGCTTTTAATTTATTGTCTCCATGCATTTATTTTAACCCAGATTACCAAGTATGTGGCCTGGAGCATCTGAGGCGCTTGAAATAAAAGGAAATAAACCAGTAAATCACCCCGGAGCGTCCAAGTATGAAACTCTTTCCAAATGCAACGGAGAGGAAAGGGTTAATGGTTCCATAGAAAAGAGGAACAGGCCCCAAAGATCAGATTGCAGCTGAAGGGAGAAAAGAAAAGAAAAAGAAAAATTGCAGAACTGGATGGGAGTTGAACGAGGAGGAGGAGGAGGAGGAGCTAGGATTCCTCCAAAGCTGTTTCGGGCGTTCTGAAAAGAAACTCGAAAGAAAAAAAAGAAAGAAAACTTTGCTGCCTTTTCAGCCCAAAAGGTATACAGGCAGTCCTTGACTTACAATGGTTCATTTAGTGACCGTTCAAAGTTACAACGGTGCTGGAAAAAAAGGGACTTGGGACCATTTTTCATCGTTATGACCTTTGTAGCATCACACAATCAAAATTCAGACGCTTGGCAACTGACCCACATTTATGACGGTCGCAGTGTCCCGGGGTCATGTGATCCCCTTCCCGATCTCCGAACAACCAAAGTCAATGGGGAAGCCAGATTCACTTAACAACCGGGTGACTAACTTATCAACTGCAGCGACACACTTAACAACCGAGGCAAGAGAGGCCGTAAAATGGTGCCACGCTCGCTTAACCAATGTCTCACTTAACTACAGAAATTTTGAGCACAATGGTGGTCGTAAGTCGAGGTCTGCCTGTAACAGGCAGCCCTTGATTTTGCGGCCACAGCTGAGCACAACATTTTGGTTGCTAAGTGAGACAGCTGTCCCCCCCTTTATGACCTGCAGTTGTTAAGGGAATCATGGAGGCTATGAAGTTAGTGAAGCGCCCGAATTTTGATCACACGAATCTTTGCAATGGTTATAAGTGTGGGACATGGTCATAAGTCCCTTCTTCGGTGCCGTTGCAAGTTCGAATGGTCACTAAACAAACCGTTGTAAGCCGAGGACTGCCTGTATCATGGTCCCTATTCTTTCAAACAAAAAATGTCCAGAGATTGGGCATTAGAAAAAAAGTGGTTTTCTTGCCATTTATTTTTCTCTTTTGTGTCATGTGGTTTTCAAATCTTTTGACTGGAATTTGGGCATCCTGCTGCCAGCCGACAAGATTGGGTGTGAAGTCACAACGCCTACTCCTCCGAGTTGCCCTTACGATTTACAAAATCCAGCGTGTTTCTGTTTGTAGAGAGAGAGACTCCAAAGAGAAGAGGAGAGGAGAGGAGAGAGGAGAGGGGAGGGGAGGGGACAGGGGGGAAAACAGAGGAGAGGAGGGGAAGAGGGGAGGGGAGGAGAAGAAAGGAGAGGAGAAGAGAAAACCATTTGGGCCAGCTGTGTTTTCCCAGCTGTGTGCTGAATGCCCAGCCGTGCCTTCCAGTGGGAGGGGAAGGAGCCCAGCCAAGGGCTCCAAAAATTGGCAAGAGGCAGAAGGGAAGGAGGGGAAAAAATTAGGGGAAGAATATGGGTACTCAGGCCTTGAAAACCCAAGGAATAACAGAGTTGGAAGGGACCTTGGAGGTCTTCTAGTCCAGCCCCTTGCTCAAGCAGGAGGCCTTAAGCCATTTCAGACAAGTGATTGTCCAGTCTCTTCTTTAAAACCTCCAGTATTGGGCACCCACAACCTCTTGTGGCAAGCCGTTCCACCGGTTAATTGTTCTCACGGTCAGGAAACTTCTCCTTCACTCTAGGCTGGATTTCTCCTTCATGAATTCTGAGTATCTCCTATTAATTGTCAGAGAAAGAAGTCACTGCCTCTCATAGCATCGGCCTAACCACTTTGGGGTTTGGTGCGCTCCGGCTAGTTTTCAAATGACCGCGTGATTCGCTTAACAACTCCAAACAAAAACGGTCCTAAAATTGCAGCTAACAACTGCTTCATTGAGTGCCGGTCCCATGTTGAGGACTAGCTGCATCACGAGGATGGCTAAAAGAGCACAGTGACAGGAAACACAACAAACCCACCGCAGCTTTTGACAAATGCTTTTCCAATTCAGATGCCAGCAGGAACACACGCTCACACAACCGCACAGGTCCCCTTTTCTTCCTAAGCAGCAACAAAAGACAGAAGGCATCCAAAAGATGTGTGACCTACTTAAAATTGCTGTCCAGTGTAAGCCAGCCGTGTTGAAAGGGGACGCCGCGTTAAGTGAAAGCAGGCAGGATGGGGAGAGAAAGCTTCGGGGTTCTCAGCAGCGACTTCACGGAGACGTTGATGGAACATTTTGCCTCTACAAGGCCACAACTCTGGGAAGGCCGCAGGGCAGACCCAGGACGGCTTCCCAGGTGGCCTATTCCCAGGATGGGAAACCTATGGCCTGCGCATCGTCACCAGCTGTTCATGTGGTCTTCTGGCCAGGTGTTCTTTGCGGGGCCAAAGCGTTGGAAAATGGCCCGAAAATAGCCAAAAAAAACAGGCTGTTTTGGGGCCATTTTCAGGCCATTTTTTCAGGGCATTTTCAGGCTGGGTTTGCCTCCCAAAACAGCCTGAAAAACTGCCCTGAAAACGGCCTGAAAAACAGGCATGCAAAGTTGATCTTGGGGTTCTGAGATCTATAGATATAATGTAAAAGGGAAGGATAATTTTTTGCTTTTTATTTTCTTTCAACACCAGGGTGGCTACCTGTTAAATGTTAAATTCAATTGACTCCATTCTTCGCTTTTTTGTACACTTCTTGTTGTGGTTAGGGTTGAATGTACATTTTTGTTTTCTTTCATATGGTGGTTTGTTTGTTTGACTGTCCTGTATTTTATTCTCTAAGATAAAACAATACAGTTAAATTAAAAAGTAATCCAGACACTTGGTAACTGGTTCATAGTTATGACTGTCACTGTGTCCCAAGGTCGTATGACCTCTCTTTCACTGCCTAGTTCGGTTTGAATTTGGGGAAAGAATTTAAGTTTTCGATCAAAATATTTACAACTTCTGCAAAAACAAAACAACAATGAACAAAATGAAAAGAAATGTGAAATCATAGAGAAGTTAGGCTCCCAGTAGTTTTCACTGGTCTGCTGGATCGGGCTTGAGGGATAAATAAATCAGCTGCACAAGAGTTGGAATGGAAAAATAATGGCCATAATAATTACAAAATAACCTACCCCTAGGAAGATGCAAAGTTATATTTTCATAAAATATTTAAACATAAAAATGTAATAATGTTGAACAAACATCTTGCTGCTGTCTAGCTG